>NW_027310042.1:0-242500 GCF_047496795.1 Chiloscyllium punctatum
AGACAGAGGGTGTGAGAAAGAGAAGGGGTGAGAGAGAGGGGTGAGAGAGATAGAGGGGTGGAGAGGGGTGGGTGAGGGGGGTGAGAGAGATAGGGTTCGAGAGAGAGGTGGCGAGAGAGGGTGGTAGAGAGAGAGAGGGAGAGAGAGGGGGGGTGACAGAGAGAGAGGGTAAGGGGGTGAGAGAGGGTGTGAGCGAGGGAGAGGGTGAGGGGTGTTGAGAGGTGAGGGTTGAGAGAAGGGGTTGAGAGAGGGGGTGAGAGAGAGCGGGTGAGAGAGCGAGGTGCTGACAAAGAGAGAGAAGGGTGAGAGAGAGCGAGGGGTGAGAGAGGGGGGTTTAGAGAGAGAGGGGGTTTGAGAGAGCGAGAGACAGCGGGTGAGAGAGAGGAGGAGGAGGGGGTGTGAGAGAGAGAGAGGGTGAGAGGAAGGGTGAGAGAGAGGGTTTGAGAGAGAGGGGGTGAGAGAAAGAGGGGTGAGAGAGAGAGGGGTTAGAGAGAGAGAGGTGAGAGAGGTGTGAGTGAGAGAGGTGTTGAGAGTGAGGTGGGTTGTGAGAGAGAGAGGGAGTAAGAAGGAGAGTGGGGGATGAGAAAGAGACAGAGAGAGGGTGGGAGAGAGGGAGGGGGTGAGAGAGAGGGGTAAGAGAGAGGGGCAGTTTGAGAGAGTGCGAGTGAGAGGGTAAGAGAGAGGAGGTTTGAGAGAGAGAGGGTGAGAGAGAGCTAGTGAGGGGGTGAGAGACAGAGGGGTGGGAAAGAGAGGGGGAATGGAAGAGAGTGAGGGTGGGAGAGAGTGGTGGGTGGGAGAGAGAGTGGGAGAGAGGGGTGGGGTGAGAGAGAGGTATTGAGAGAAAGGGAGACAGCGAGAGAAAGAGGGATGAGAGAGATGGGACCCGAGAGAGAGAGAAAGCGAAAGGGGTGAGAGAGGGGGAGAGATAGACAGTGAATGAGGGGTTGAGAGAGAGAGACAGAGACAGAGAGAGAGAACGAGTGAACGGATGAGAGAGTTAGAGGCGTGTGAGGGAGAGTGTGTGAGAGAGTAGGGCGCTAGAGAGAGACAGAACGAGAGCAAGGAGGAGGGAGGAAGAAAGGGGGCAAAAGAGAGAGAGAGAAATGGGGCGAACAAGAGAAAGAGGGTGCGAGAGAGGGGGTATAACAGAGAGAGAGAGAGAGTGGGGTGTGAGACAGAGCACAAGAGAGAAGGGGAATGAGAGAGAGAAAAAGGGAGCGAGAGACAGAATGTAATAGAGCGAGAGAGAGGTGGGGATGAGAGAGAGGGCGGGGGAAAAAGGGGAAAAAGGGGTGAGAGAGAGAGACAGAGAGGCGGGTAAGAGAGAGGGTGTAAGCGGGGAAGATAGAGTGAAGGGGTGAGAGAGAGAGAGGTGAGAGAGAGGGTGAGGGGTGACAGAGAGAGAGAGGTGTGAGTGAGAGAGCAGGGTGGAGAGAGAGAGGATGTGAGAGAGAGAGAGAGGGTGAGAGAGGAGTGAGAGAGAGGGGGTCAGAGAGAGCAAGGGGGAGAGATATAACTAGTTGGGTGAGAAAAGGGATGTGAGAGAGAGGTGCATGAGAAAGAGGGCCTGAGAGACGCGGTGAAAGAGAGGCGGTGAGAGAGGGGGTGAGAGAGATAGTGAGTGGTGAGAGCGAGAGGGAGCGAGAAAGAGTGGGTGAGAGAGAGGGTTGAGAGAGAGGGGTGAGAGAGGGGGAGAGAGGGGGGAGAGGTGGTGGAGAGAGGGAGGTGTGAAGGGTATGAGAGCGAGGGTGTAATAGAGAGGGGGAAAGAGAGTGGGATGAGAGAGTGGGGTGAGAGAGAGGGGGGCTGTGAGAGCAGGAGGGGCTGAGAGAGAGATGGGCTGAGAAAGAGGGGTTGAGATAGGGAGAGTGTGAGAGAGGAGGGAAGAGAGTGGGAGGGGGAAGAGGGACGGGACGAGAGAGGTAGGGTGAGAGAGAGGGGTGTGAGAGGGGTAGAGAGGGGGAGAGAGAGAAGGGGAGAGAGGGGGGTAGAGAGTGGGGACAGAGGGAGGGTATGAGAGAGGGACGGGATGAAAGAGGGACGGCGTGAGAGAGAGGGCTGTGTGAGAGAGAGGTGAGAGAGAGTGAGAGAGAGGGGGTGAGAGAGGGTGGAGAGAGAGGGGAGAGAGAGGGGGAGAGAGTTAGAGTGGTGAGAGAGAGAGGGATGACAGAGAGAGTGGGTTGAGTCAGGGAGTGAAAGAGGAGGGTGAGGGAGGGGGAAGAGGGAGGGGAGTGAGAGGGGGCGGTGTGTGAGGGAATGTGTGGGGGATGGGGGTGGGAGAGGGGGTGGGAGAGGGGGATGAGGGAGGTGAGGGGGAAGATAGAGGGGCTGTGAAAGGGGGATGGGAGAGAGAGAGAGAGGTGTGTGAGAAAGAGCTGGGTGAGAGGGTGGTGAGGGGGTGCTGAAAGAAAGGTGGGTGAGAGAGAGAGTGGGGTTGAGAGAGAGACGTTGTTGAGAGGGGGGATGAGAGAGAGGGGAGGGTGAGAGAGAGGGGTATTGAGAGAGAGAGATAGATGGGAGTGAGAGAGTGTGTGAGAGAGGGGAAGAGAGAGAGAGAGGGTGAGAATGAGGGGGGTGAGAGAGAGAGGGGGTTAAAGAGATGGAGTCAGAAGGAGAGAGAGGGAATGAGAAAGGGATAGAGAGAAGGTGAGAGAGAGGGTGGGGGTGAGGGAGCGAGGGTGTGTGTGAGTGTGTGTGAGAGAGAGAGAGTGAGAGAGGGGGGTGAGAGAGAGGGGGAGAGAGGGAGGGTTTGAGAGTGGGAGGGTGTGAGAGAGGGATGGGATGAGAGAGGGAGTGTGTGAGAGAGAAGGGTGTGAGAGAGAGGTGAGAGAAAGGGTGAGAGAGAGAGGTGGGGGAGAGAGAGGGGATGAGAGAGTGGAGAGAAGGTTAGAGAGTTAGGGTGGTGAGAGGGAGAGAGATGACAGAGAGAGGAGGTTGAGGGGGTGTAAGAGGAGGGTGAGGGGGGTGAGTGGGGGAGGTCGTGAGGGAGTGTGTGGGGGATGGGGTGGAAGTGGGGTGTGAGAGAGGGGGGTGAGGGAGGTGGGGGGGAGATAGCGGGGTTTTGAGAGGGAGATGGGAGAAAGAGGTGAGTGAGAGAGCTGGGTGAGAGGGCGGTGAGGGGGGCTGAGAGAGAGAGTTGGATGAGAAAGAGAGTGGGGGTGAGAGAGAGAAGTTGGTGAGAGAGGGGGGATGAAAGAGAGCGGAGGGTGTGAGAGAGGGAGATGGGAGTGAGAAAGAGGGTGGTAGAGAGAGGGGAAGAGAGAGAGAGGTTGAGAACGAGGGGGGTGAGAGAGAGAGGGGTGAGAGAGAGGGAGTTAGAAAGAGAGAGGGGATGAGAAAGAGATAGAGAGAGGGTTGGAGAGAGGGAGGGAATGAGAGAGAGAAGGGTAGGAGAGAGAGATGGTGTGAGAGAGCGGGTGAGGGGGTAAGAGAGCGCGGAGGTTTGAGAGAGAGAGAGGTTGAGAGAGGGTTTGAGAGAGAGAAGAGGGGTGTGAGAGAGAGAGTGAGAGAGGGGGGTGAGAGAGAGGGGATGTGAGAGACATTGGGGTGGGAGAGAGAGGTGGTGACAGAGAGAGAGAGTGCGTGAAGGGTTGAGAGGGGGAGTGAACGAGGGGTGTTGAGAGATGAGGGTTGAGAGAAGGTGGTGAGAGAGAGGGGTTGAGCGAGGGGGTGAGAGAGAGGGTGAGACAGAGGGTGTGAGAAAGAGAAGGGGTGAGAGAGAGGGGTGAGGGAGAGAGGGGTTGTGAGGGGGGGTGAGAGCGAGGGATGTGAGGGGGGGTTGAGAGAGAGGTGTGAGAGAGAGAGGGTTCGTGAAAGAGGGAGAGAGAGGGAGTGGGACAGATGGGGAATGGAGAAAGATGGGGTGGGAGAGAGAGGGAGAGAGAGAGAAGGGTGAGAGGGAGAGTGAGTGAGAAAGAGGGGAAGTGGAAGAGAGAGAGGGGTGGGAGAGAGAGAGTGGGGTGAGAGAGAGTGGGGTGAGGGAGAGAGCGGGTGAGTGAGAGAGTGGGGTGTGAGAAAAAGGGGGAGAGACAAAGTGGGAGTGAGAGTGGGTCAGAGAAAGAGTGGAGGTGAGACAGAGAAGGGGTGGGAGAGAGGGTGTGGGAGAGAGAGAGGTTGAGAGAGAGACGGTGAGAGGGAGATGGGGTAAGAGAGAGAGGAATGAGAAACAGACAGAGAGAGGGTGGGATAGAGGGAGGGAATGAGAGAGAGAAGGATAGGAGAGAGAGATGGTGTGAGAGCGCGGGTGAGGGGGTAAGAGAGCGCGGCGGTTTGAGAGAGAGAGGGGTTGAGAGAGGGTTTGAGAGAGAGAAGACGGGTGAGAAAGAGAAGGGGTGAGAGAGGGGGTGGGAGAGAGAGTGGTTGAGAGAGAGAGGGGTGGAGAGAGGAGGCGTGAGAGCGAGGGGTGTGAAGGGGATGAGAGCGAGGGGTGAGAGGGAGAGGGTTCGAGAGAGAGGGAGAGAGAGAGAGATGGGGATGGGAGAGAGAGAGACGGTGAGAGTGAGATGGGGTAAGAGAGGGAGTGAGAAGGAGAGAGGGGGTGAGAAAGAGACTGGGAGAGAGGGTGGGAGTGAGGGAAAGAGAAAGGTAAGAGAGAGACGGGGTGTGAGAGAGAGCGGGTGAGGGGTTAAGAGAGAGAGGAGGTTTGAGAGAGAGACGGGTGAGAGACAGTGCGGGTGAGGGGGCGAGAGGGGGTGAGATATGGGGTTGATAGAGAGAAGGGGGGTGAGAGAGCGGGGGGCTGAGAAAGATAGAGAGGGAGGGTGAGAGAGAGAGGGGGTTTGAGAGAGCGAAAGAGAGCGGGCGAGAGAGAGAGAGGGGATGAGGGGGTGAGAGAGAGTGTGAGAGAGAGTGGGTGAGAGAGAGGGAAGGGGGTGAGAGAGTGGGTGAGAGAAGGGTGAGAAAGAGAGAAGGGGAGAGAGAGAGAGAGGGCTGAGAAAGAGAGAGAAGGGGAGAAAGAGAGGGGGTCAGAGAAAGAGTGGATGTGAGGGGTGTGGGAGTAGGGGTGAGAGAGAGGTGGTGAGAGAGCGGGGATGAAAGAGGGCAGGGTGAGGGAGAGGGGGGCTGAGAGAGAGAGAGGGTGAGAGAGAGAAAGGGTGAGAGAGAGAGGGGTTGAGAGAGAGGGGTTGAGAAGAGGGGTTGAGAGAGAGGGGATGAGAGAGAGGGGGTTTGAGAGTGAGAGGGATTGAGAGAGAGGGGAGTAAGAGAGGGGGTTGAGAGAGAAGGTGTGAGAGAGAAAGGGGTTCGAGAGAGACGGGATGGGGGAGAGATGGGGATGGGAGAGAGAGGGGTGAGAGAGAGAGAGGGGTTGAGAGAAAGGGGTTGAGGGAGGGGTTGAGAGAGGGGTGAGAGCGAGGAGTGAGAGAGAGAGGGTTCGAGAGAGAGGTTTTGAGAAAGAGTGGTTGAGATGAAGAGGGGGTGGGAGAGAAATGGGGATGGGAGAGGGGGTGAGAGAGAGAGAGAAGGGTGAGAGAGAGAGTGGGGTGAGAGAGAGAGAGGGGGTGAGAGGGAGAGGGAGTGAGAAAGAGAGGGAGTGGAAGAGAAAGAGAGAGGGTGAGAAACAGAGGGGTGGAAGAGAGAGAGGTGCCGGAGAGAGAGTGGGGTGAGAGAGAGGGGGTGAGTGAGAGAGTGGGGTGAGAGAGAGGGGATGAGTGAGAGAGAGCAAGGTGAGTGGGGTGAGGGAGAAAGGGGGACAGACAAAGTGGGATCGAGAGCGGGTCAGAGAAAGAGTGGAGGTGAGACAGAGAGGGGGTGGGAGAGAGGGCGTGGGAGAGAGAGAGGGGGTGGGAGAGAGAGGGGGGGAGAGAGAGAGAGGGGGAGAGAGAGAGAGGGGGAGAGAGAGAAATGGGAGTGAGATGGAGTAAGAGAGAGAGGGATGAAAACTAGACAGAGAGAGGGTAGGAGAGAGGGAGGGAGTGAGAGAGAGAAGGGTATGAGGGAGAGGCGGTGTGAGAGAGAGCGGGTGAGGGGGTGAGAGAGAGCATGTTTGAGAGTGAGAGGGGTTGAGAGAGAGGTGTTGAGAGAGAGAAGAGGGGTGAGAAAGAGAAGGGGTGAGAGAGAGGGGTGAGAGAGAGGGGGGTTGAGAGTAGGGGTTGAGAGCGAGGGGTGTGAGGGGGGGTGAGAGCGAGGGGTGAGAGGGAGAGGGGTTGAGAGTAGGGGTTGAGAGCGAGGGATGTGAGGGGGGGTGAGAGCGAGGGGTGAGAGGGAGAGGATTCGAGCGAGAAGGGGAGAGAGAGAGATGGGGATGGGAGAGAGAGGGGTGAGAGAGAGAGAAGGGTGAGAGTGAGAGACGGTGAGAGTGAGATGGGGTAAGAGAGGGAGTGAGAAGGAGAGAGAGGGGATGAGAAAGAGACTGGGAGAGGGTGGGAAAGAAGGAGTGACTGAGAGAAAGAGAAGGCAAAGAGAGAGAGGGGGCGTGAGAGAGAACGGGTGAGGGCATAAGAGAGAGAGGAGGTTTGAGAGAGAGAGCAGGGGTGAGAGACAGAGCGGGTGAAGGGGCGAAAGGGGGGTGAGATATGGAGTTGAGAGAGATAGAGAAGGGGGATGAGAGAGAGGGCCTGAGAAAGAGAGAGAGGAATGAGAGAGAGAGGGTGAGAGAGAGAGAGGGATAAGGGGGGTGAGAGAGAGGGTAAGAGAGAGAGAGTGAGAGAGAGAATGGGGTGAGAGAGAGAGCGGGTGAGTGAGAGAGAGGGGATGAGGGAATGAGAGAAAGGGTGAGAGAGAGAGAGAGACGGGGTGAGAGAGAGGGTGAGAGAGAGAGTGGGGTGAGAGAGAGTGGGTGAGTGAGAGAGAGGGTTGTGACAGAGAGAGGACGATGTGAGGGGGTGTGTGAGAGAAAGGGGAGAGACAAAGGGGAGGAGAGACAAAGGGGGAGACAGAGTGGGTCAGAGAAAGAGTGGAAGTGAGACAGAGAAGGGGTGGGAGAGAAGATGTGGGGGAGAGAGAGAGATTGAGAGAGAGGGTGAGAGTGAGTTGGGGTGAGAGCGAGAGGGAGTGAGAAAGAGAGAGAGGAGGAGAAAGAGAGAGAGTGGGAAAGAGGGAGGGAGTGAGAGAGAGAGGGTAAGAGAGAGAGATGGGCTGAGAAAGAGAGAGGGAGTGAGAGAGAGGGGGTGAGAGAGAGGGGGATTTGATGGAGTGAGAGAGCGGGTGAGAGAGAGGGGATGAGGAGGTGTGAGAGAGAGAGGGTGAGATGAGAGGGTATGAGAGAGAAGAGGGTGAGAGAGAGAGGAGGTGAGAGAGTGGGTGAGAGAGAGAGGGGTGAGAAAGGGAGAGAAGGGTGAGAAAGAGAGAGGAGGAGAGAGAGAGGGCTGAGAAAGAGAGAGGTGGTAGAAAGAGAGGGGGTCAGAGAAAGAGTGGATGTGTGGGGGGGTGAGAGAGGGGGTGTGGGAGAGGGAGTGGGAGAGAGAGAGAGTGGGGGTGAGAGAGAGGTTGGTAAGAGAGCAGGGATGAGACAGAGGAGGGTGAGACAGAGTGGGGATGAGAGAGAGAGATGGGAGTGAGAGAGAGGGGGGTGAGAGAGAGGGGAGTGAGAGAGAGGGGGGTGAGAGAGAGGGGAGTGAGAGAGAGGGGGCTGAGAGAGAGGGGAGTGAGAGAGAGGGGAGTTGAGAGAGAGGGTGTGAGAGAGAAAAGGGTTGGAGAGAGACAGGGTGGGAGAGAGATGGGGATGGGAGAGAGAGGTGTGTGAGAGAGAGAGAAGGGTGAGAGAGAGAGTGGTGAGAGAGAGGGGGGTGAGATAGAGAGGGAGGGGTGGGAGAGAGAGTGGAGTGAGAAAGAGAGTGGTGAGAGAGAGGGGGGTGAGATAGAGAGGGAGGGGTGGGAGAGAGACTGGAGTGAGAAAGAGAGTGGGCTGAGAGTGACAGCGGGTGAGTGAGAAAGAGGGATGAGAGATGGGGCGATGTGAGGGAGTGAGAGAGAAAAGGGGAGAGACAAAGGGGGAGAGAAAAAGGGGGAGTGAGAGTGGGTCAGAGAAAGAGTGGAGGTGAGACAGAGAGCAGCTGGGAGAGAGAACGTGGGTGAGAGAGGGGTTGAGTGAGATACGGTGTGAGTGAGATGGGGTGAGAGAGAGAGACATTGAGTGGGAGAGAGGGAGGGAGTGAGAGAGAGAAGGGTAAGAGAAAGAGGAGGTTTGAGAGCAAGGGAGAGGGGTGAGAGAGAGTGCGGGTGAGGGGTTGAGAGGGGGTGAGAGAGGGGTTGAGAGAAGGTGAGAGAGAGAGTTGCTGGGAAAGAGAGAGGGGTGAAAGAGAAAGAGAGGGGGAGAGAGAGATATGGTTTGGAAGAGCGAGAGAGAGCAGGTGAGAGATAGATGGGATGAGGGAGGTGAGAAAGAGGGTGAGATGAGAGGGTGAGAGAGAGAAGGGGTGAGAGGGAGAGCGGGTGATGTGAGGGGGGGTGAGAGAAAGGGGAGAGACAAAGGGGAGAGAAAGAGTGGAGTTAAAACAGAGGGGGGGGAGAGAGGGTGTGGGATTGAGAGAGAGGGGGTAAGAGAGAGAGGTGGTTTGAGAGAGCGAGAGAGAGCAGGTGAGAGAGAGAGGGGTGAGGGGGGATCAAAGAGAGAAGGTGAGAGAGAGGGGTGTGAGAGAGAGGGGAATAAGAATAAGAGAGATTGGGGTGGGAGAGAGAGGGGGTGACAGAGAGAGGAGTGAGGTGGTAGAAAGTGAGGGGTTGAGAGATGGGGGTTGAGAGAGGGGGATGAGAGAGAGGGGGGTTGAGAGAGGAGGGTGAGGGAGAGAGGTGGTGAGGCAGAGGGTGTGAGAGAGAGAGAGAGAGGGGTGAGAGAGAGAGAGAGGGGTGAGAGAGGGGGAGTGAGAGAGATGGGGTTTGGGAGAGAGGGGGTGAGAGAAAGAGGGGGTAAGAGAGAGAGGGGGTGAGAGAGAGAGGGAGTGAGAGAGAGGGGTGTGAGAAAGGGGTAGTGAGAGAGAGGGGGGTGAGAGAGGGGGTGGTGAGAGAGAGCGGGGTGAGAGAGAGGTGGTGAGAGAGCGGGGATGAAAGAGGGCAGGGTGAGGGAGAGGGGGGCTGAGAGAGAGAGAGGGTGAGAGAGAGAAAGGGTGAGAGAGAGAGGGGTTGAGAGAGAGGGGTTGAGAAGAGGGGTTGAGAGAGAGGGGATGAGAGAGAGAGGGGGTTTGAGAGTGAGAGGGATTGAGAGAGAGGGGAGTAAGAGAAGGGGTTGAGAGAGAGGGTGTGAGAGAGAAAGGGGTTCGAGAGAGACGGGATGGGGGAGAGATGGGGATGGGAGAGAGAGGGGTGAGAGAGAGAGAGGGGTTGAGAGAGAGGGGTTGAGGGAGGGGTTGAGAGAGGGGTGAGAGCGAGGAGTGAGAGAGAGAGGGTTCGAGAGAGAGGTTTTGAGAAAGAGTGGTTGAGATGAAGAGGGGGTGGGAGAGAAATGGGGATGGGAGAGGGGGTGAGAGAGAGAGAGAAGGGTGAGAGAGAGAGTGGGGTGAGAGAGAGAGAGGGGGTGAGAGGGAGAGGGAGTGAGAAAGAGAGGGAGTGGAAGAGAAAGAGAGAGGGTGAGAAACAGAGGGGTGGAAGAGAGAGAGGTGCCGGAGAGAGAGTGGGGTGAGAGAGAGGGGGTGAGTGAGAGAGAGGGGTGAGAGAGAGGGGATGAGTGAGAGAGAGCAAGGTGAGTGGGGTGAGGGAGAAAGGGGGACAGACAAAGTGGGATCGAGAGCGGGTCAGAGAAAGAGTGGAGGTGAGACAGAGAGGGGGTGGGAGAGAGGGCGTGGGAGAGAGAGAGGGGGTGGGAGAGAGAGGGGGGAGAGAGAGAGAGGGGGAGAGAGAGAGAGGGGGAGAGAGAGAAATGGGAGTGAGATGGAGTAAGAGAGAGATGGATGAAAACTAGACAGAGAGAGGGTAGGAGAGAGGGAGGGAGTGAGAGAGAGAAGGGTATGAGGGAGAGGCGGTGTGAGAGAGAGCGGGTGAGGGGGTGAGAGAGAGCATGTTTGAGAGTGAGAGGGGTTGGGAGAGAGGTGTTGAGAGAGAGAAGAGGGGTGAGAAAGAGAAGGGGTGAGAGAGAAGGGGTGAGAGAAAAGGGGTGAGAGAGAGGTGAGAGATAGTGAGGGGTGAAAGAGAGAGAGGGGGTGAGAGAGAGAAGGCCTGAGAGAGAGGAGGTGAGAGAGACTGGGTTACAGAGAACTGGTGAGAGAGAGGGAGAGAGAGAGATTTGTGTTAGAGAGGGATAAGAGAGAGAGGGGTGAGAGAGAGAGAGAGAGGGATGAGAGAGAGGGGTGCGGTAGAGAGAGTGGTGGAAGTGAGAGCGGGTGAGAAAGAGACAGGGGGTGACAGAGATACAGGCTGAGAGAGGGGGGAGGGAGAGAGTGGGTGAGAGAGAGGGGGTGAGAGAGAGAGGAGTGAGGGAGAAAGAGGGGTGGAAGAGAGAGCGGGTGAGAAAGAGACAGTGGGTGACAGAGAGACAGGCTGAGAAAGAGAGGAGGTGAGAGAGAGAGAGAGGGCCTGAGGGAGAGGGGGTGAGTGAGAGGGGATGACAGAGAAGGGGTGAGAGAGAGAGGTGTGTGTGAGAGAGAGGGGTGAGAGAGGGGGTGTGTGAGAGAGATCAGGGTGGGAGAGACTGGGGAGAGAGAGGGGGCTGAGAGAGAGAGAGGGCTGAGAGAGAGGGGGTGAGAGAGAGAGGGGTGTGAGAGAGATCGGAGTGGAAGAGAGAGCGGGTGAGAAAGGGGGGGTGAGAGAGAGACAGACTGAGAGAGGGTGAGAGAGAAGGTGAGAGAGAGGCGTGAGAGAGAGGGGATGAGAGAGGGGGTAAGAGAGAGTGAGTGGAAAGAGAGTGAGGGGTGAGAGGGTGAGGGCGAGAGGGGCGATGAGAGAGATCGGGGTGGAAGAGAGAGCGGGTGAGAAAGAGAGAGAGGGTGAGAGAGAGTGGAGGAGTGAGAGTGAGTGAGAGAGGGGTGTAGAGATTGGGAGAGTGGGGGAGTGATGGAGAGAGGGGGGAGGGGTGAGAAAGGGGTGAGAGAGAGGGGTGTGAGAGAGAGGTGAGAGAGAGGGGGGAGAGAGAGGGGTGGGGAGGGGAATGAGAGAGGGGTGTGAGAGAGGGGTGAGAGAGAGTGGAAGAGAGAGAGGGGGAGAAGGGGGAGATAGAGGGAGGTGAGAGAATGTGGGTGAGAGAGAGGCGGAAGAGAGAGGGGGGAGAGAGACAGGGGACGGGAAGGGGGAGGGAGAGGGGTGAAAGAGAGGGGGAGAGAGGGGGAGAGGGGGAGAGAGAAAGGGGGTGAGAGAGGGGGGAAGAGAGGGGGAGAGAGAGGAGGGAGAGAAAGGGGAGAGGGTGAAAGGGGGAATGAGAGCGATAGGGTGAGAGAAAGTGGGTGAGAGGGGGAGAGAGCACGAGAGGGGCAGAGAGAGAGGGTAAGAGAGTGAGAGGCGGGGAGAGAAACAGGGTGAGAGAGATGGGTTGAGAGTGCGAGGGGGTGTGAGCGAGAGAGAGAGGGGGGCAAGAGAGAGAGAAAGGTGCAAATGAGCAGGAGGGAGGGGATGGAAATGAGACAGAGAGTTTGAGAGCGAGAGAGCGCACGAGAAGGGGACAAAGAGAGAGAGAGCGAGCGAGAGAGAGAGAAAGAGCGATAGCGAGGAGGCAGAGCGTGATAGGGAGAGATAGAGGGCGATCCAGTGACAGAGGGATGAGAGAGAGAGGGATACAAGGGGAGAGAGAAGTCGGGTGAGAGAGAGAGTTTGGGTGGAGAGTGAGTGAGGGGGTGAGAGAGAAAGAGAGGGTGAGAAAGAGAGAATGAGAGTGAGGGGGTGAGAGAGAGAGTCAGAGAGAGAAGTCTCAGGGAGGACCAGTACAACAGAGGTGAAAGCAGGTCCCTCACAAGATGATGTGAATGAAGCCGAGAATGTCGCTGTTCCTTCCCAAGCTCTGTGTCTATGTCCTGTCTTCCAGGTCTGAATACAGAAGGTCACTAACCCCTCCCTGTGCTATTTACTGTGAGTGATCTTACCGACTACAGGATTTACTGAAGGCTCCAGACCTCCCTCTTCATGTCTCTCTGACTGATCAACCGTCTTTGATGTGGTTATGGAGGAGACGAGAGTTAGGAATTCGGCTGAGACAGGAATATCCAGATGACCTACAGGAGACAGAGAAACAGACAGAATGGGAAATTAGACTGATGCAGTGAGGGTTACACATGGAGAATGGCACTGAGTCCACAGAGATCTGGAAAATCCCTGTCTCCATCCCTGGCCTGTGCTGCTGCGTCTCTCTGGAATCGAGAATTCTGTTGGCTCAGGATCTGGAGTAGCTGCAAGAGTGAGAGACGCTGACAGAGGCAGCAATTAGACCCACACAATGAGGGATACCACATGGAGAGAGACTGAGTGATATCACTGGAGTGCAGGAAGGTATCAGGATCACACAATGGTCATGATAAAAGGGTTGGGATTCATGGTGCACGGGGATCAGTACTCAGTGAACGGTGAGCTATGAGTGGGACAGGTGATGGCCTCGTGCTATTCTCACCCGACTGTTCATCCAGATGTTAATGCCGGTGTCCAGTATAACCCATCTAACTGCTTAATATCCTTTTCGGAAGGAAATCTATTATAGACAGCGGGTCTGGCCTACACATGATCCAGACCCAGAGCGATGGGGTACACTCTAAACTGCTCTCTGTAATGATCCAGCAAGGCACTCAGCTCAAGGGCAGCTCGGGGTGGGCATGCGATGCTGGCCAGCCAGAGACAGCAACATCCCATGAGTGAATTAAACACAACCCTGCTGGGAGCAGTGTCCTGGTCAACCATGTCGGTAGGCTGATGGACAGGGCTTTAAACTGACAGAGAGGATGCAGGGCCAGGGTTCAGGTGAAAGGAACTTTCCAAATCCAAAGAGAAAATGGTGATGTAGCTGAAGACAAGCAGAAAGGAACAGGAAGAGACAGAGTTTAACTGAAACTGTACATCAGTGAATTGGACTGTGACAAGAAATTGTGGAAAGAGTCAATTGTGATGTTCTTTTTTGGAATGGACAAAGTCTCTGCAATAAGGTGGATGGACTGGGGCACAGAGATAAATGAGATTTAGTGGTGACAGGGTGAACAAAAGGTGGAACATGAATATTTTATTGTACACCTCCTTGAGGGGTCTCAGGGAGTGCAGGATGGGTAACCCTGACAGTAATGGGTAACAAAGGCATTACAGAGAAAGCATTTGGCCTCAGATGATGCAGCTGAATCAGTCTGAATACAGATTCTGGGTAACATGTGTCAACAACACAAGCAGGAGAACAGTTTAGAGGCTGCCGAACAGCATTTCATTGCTCAACCCTGTTACACATTCCAATGTATTCCTGTGTAATACAAAGGCACTGTGATAATTCTGGGAGACTTCAGTCTTTGTATAATCTGGGACAGTCACATCGGCAAAAGTGATGGTCTCCGAACTCCTCTTCGAATGTTTGTGTCAGTGTTTCTTTAAATAACACGTTGTGGAAACAGCCAGGGAGGTGACTATCTCAGATCGACCGTTGGGTGATGACGCTGTGGGAAGGAGTAATGTCACATTGAGATATCCTCTGGGAAATTGTAGTATAGTGGAATTCAGCAAGATGGTGGATTGTTAAAGTGACCATAAAGCACACCCAACAATCACAACCAAAGCCATTGACATGTGTTTGAGAGGAGAACTGACCAAGGTAAACAGGGGAAACAGTGAAGTGTATGGCTGGAAATGGACAGTGGAAAACATTTACAGTCAGAGAGATGTACCGCACAGAAACAGGGCCTTCAGTCCAACTCATCCACACCACCCACACATCCGAACATAATCTCATCACATTTGGCAGCACTTGGCCCAAATCCCTCTCACCCTTCCTGTTCGTATACCCATCCAGATGCCTTTTCAATGCAGTAATTGTACCAGTCTCCACCACTTCATCTGGCAGGTCATTCCATACACGCAACACCCTCCACATCAAAACGTTGTCCCTTCGGTTCCTTTTATATCTTTCCCCACTCATCCTGAACCTAGGCCCTCCAGTTCTGGACTACCCCACCCCAGGGAAAAGACCTTGTCTGTTAAACCTAACCATGCCTCTCATGGTTTTATAAACCTCCATATGGATTACCCCTCGGCCTCAGACATTCCAGGGTAAACAGGCCCAGCCCATTTAACCTCTCCCTTTAGCTCAAATCCTCCAATCCTGTCAGCGTCTTTGCAAATCTTTTCTGAACCCTTTCAATTTACACAGCATCATTCCGATATGGAGGAGACAAGAATTGAATGCAATATGCCAAAACTGGCTTATCCAATGTCCTGTGCAGCCACAATATGACCTCCCAACTCCTCTACTCAATGCACTGATTATTAAACACAAGCATAACAAACACCTTCTTCACTATCCTATCGACCCACAATTCTCCTTTCAAGGAACAATGAACCTGCACTCCAAGGTCTCTTTGTTCAGAAACACTCCCTGGGACCTTAACATTAAGTGTTAAAGTCCTGCGAAGAGTTGATTTTCCAAAATGTAGCACCTCCCATTTATCTAAATGAAGCTCCATCTCCCACCCCTCAGCCCATTGGCCCATCAGTTCACCATCCTGTTGTAATGTGAAGTAACATTCTTCACTGTCCACGACACCTCCAATTTTGGTATCATCTGCAAACTTACTAACTATACCTGCTGTGTTCACATTCAAATCATTTATATCATTAATGGAAAGTAGTGGACGCAGCACCGATCCTTGTGGCACTCCACTGGTCACAGGTCTCCAGGTTGAAAAAACCACCCTCCACAACCACCCTCTGTCTTTTACCTTTGTGCCAGTTCTGTATCCAAATGGCTGGTTTTCCCTGTATTCCATGAGATCTATCCTTGCTCTCCAATCTCCCATGTGGAAACATTTCGAACACCTTACTGAGGTCCAGATCACTCACATCCACCGCGCTGCCCTCATCAATCCTTTTGTTACTTCTTCAAAAAACTCAATATCTTGAGCCATGATTTCCCCCGCACAAAGCAATGCTGACTATCCCCAATTAGATATTGCCTTTCTAAACACATATAATTCCTGTCCCTCATGTATCCATCTTTCCACGTGCCCACGACTGACGTCAGGCGAACCAGTCTGTAGTTCCCTGGCTTGTCCTTACCACCCTTCCTAAACAGTGATACCACGTTAGCCCAACCTCCAGTCTTCTGGTAACTCACCTGTGTCTATCGATGATACAAATACCTCAGTAAGAGACCCAGCAATCACTTCTCTAGCTTCCCAAAGAGATCGAGAGTACACCTGATAAGGTCCTGGGGATTTATCCAACTTTAAACATTTCAAGACATCCAGCACCTCCTCCTCTGTAATATGGACATTTTGCAAGATGACATCATCTGTTTCCCATTGCTATTTCCCAAACCATCATTCTATTCGATATCTTCCTGGTCCTTCTCTACAGGAAATACTTGTTCAGTTTCTCCCTCATCTCCTGCATGTCCACATGCAGGCTGTCATGATCTTTGAGGACTCTATACTCTCCCCAGTGACCTTTTTGTCCTTTGTGGATTTATAAAAACATTTTGGATTCTCCGTAAACCTATTTGCCAAACAATCTCATGTCCCCTTTTTTCCCTCCTGATTTCCCTCTATCTCTACACAACACTGCAATCTCCCCCTCCCTGACTGATCCCTCCACAACACTGCAATCTCCCCCTTCCTTAGTGATACCTACACAACTCTGAACTCACCACTCCCGCCCCCCCAGAATGTTAAATCGCATGGAATCCAGGGGGCATTGGCAAACTGGGTACACAATTGGCTTGATGGTAGGAAGCAGAGGGTAACAGTCAGACTAGAGGCCTGTGACACGTGGTGTGCCTCAGCGGTCATAGAATCATAGAATCCCCTCTCTGTGGAAACAGGCCCTTCGGCCCAAAAAGTCTACTGGCCCTCTGAAGTTTATTCCACCCAAACACATTCCACTACTTTATTACTCTACATTTACCCCTGACTAATGCAACTTACTTACACATCCATGAACAGTATAGGCAATTGAGCATTGCCAATTTACTTGACCTGCATATCTTTGGACTGTAGGAGGAAACCGGAGGACCCAGAGGAAACCCACGCAGACATGGGGAGAACGTACAAACTCAGTTGGGGTGGCATAGTGGCTCAGTGGTTAGCACTGCTGCCTCACAGTGCCAGGGACCCGGGTTCGACCCCAGCCCCAGGTGACTGTCTGTGTGGAGTTTGCACATCCTCCCAGTGTCTGCGTGGGTTTCCTCCGGGTGCTCCGGTTTCCTCCCCCAGTCCAAAAGTGTACAGATCAGGTGAATTGGCCAGGCTAAATTGCCCATAGTGCTGGGTGCATTCGTTCAGGGTAACTATTGGGCAGGGAGAATGGCTCTGGGTGGGTTACTTTTCGGCAGATCGGTGTGGACTTGTTGGGCCAAATGGCCTGTTTCCATCCTGTCGGAAATCTAACCCTAACAGAATCTAACCCACACAGACCATCCTGTGAGGTTGGAATTGAACCTAGATCCACAAAGCTGTAAGGCAGCAGTGCTAACCACTGAGCCATTGTATCACTGAGCTGGTCAGTGCTAGGCCCATTGCTGTTTGTTATCTAAATCAATGATTTGAACGAAGATGTTTAAGGCATGATTAGAAAGTTTTCAGTTTACACTAAAATAAGTGAGGAAGGTTCTCAACAATTGCAACAGGGCTTTGATCAGCTGGGGAATTGGGCTGAGAAATGGCAAATGGAGTTTAATACAGACAAGTGCGAGATCTAGCATTTTTGAAAGTCACATCAAGACTGGGGTTTCATGGTGAATGGTAGGGCATGAAGGAGTGTAGAGGAACAGAGGGACCTTGGATTCCAGGAGCACGGCTCTCTGAACTCAGGGAGACAGGGCAGTGAAGAAGGATTTTGGCACACTGGGCCCTTCATCAGTCAGGGCATGGAATATTGAAGTTGGGAAGTTCTGTTGTAGTTGTACAGTGACCAGACTGGAGAGTCACGCCAACAGGATTGACCAGATCATCCACGCCCAATCAGAGATTATGGTGAGCAGTAAAACCACACCCTGTGCAGTAACGGGATGGTGGAGGGAGGAGCTCAGACAGGCCAGCCGAAGGGAAAGTCCCATCCCGGGTTAGTGACAAACAGCATAAATATTTGTTCCAGGAGAACCCCCACACCAACGTCTCTCACTGTCAGTGACAGCAGCTCACCAAGGGCTGGGTTAATAACAGCTGTAAGGACACTCTTGGTGGGACACCTGGGCTTGGTATGAGGGATTCCACTTAACCCAAGTGACCAATTGTAGGATGAAGTCCAAATTATCGGAGTTGTATAAAAAAGGTATTTGGATGGGCTACCATGATTACCTCCCACTTAGTGTGGAGATAGAAGGAACTTTGACAGGGAGCATACTTACCTAAATGGGAAGGAACAGGTCATACCATGACATTCCCATAACCTGTTATGCGAGAATTCGGCTCCTCTCACATCGGCTGTGGTCCTAACTGCACTCACCTTGATACATCTCGGGATACCGGTGGTTAGGATTGCAGGCTGTAACAGATGGGTATGATCATGGTGAATAATGCCTGGATACACCCCCAGGGGCTGGAAGGTAGATGGAACTCCCCGGGTGATCACTTCATTCATTTGCAGTGTTTGAGTGTTCCTGGCTGGGCCCAGTATTGATTGCCTTCTGTCGTTGCCATTACGACAGATTGCCCATATTAAATTGCCCATTGTGTCAAGGGATATTCGGGCCAGCTGGAATAGCCATAGGAAATGCAGGGTTTCAGGGATATCATCGAGGGAGTGGGTCTGAGTTGGATTCTCTTCGGAGGATCATTGTAGACTCAATGGGCCGAACGGTCTGATTCTGTTCTCTCAAGATTTTATGATATCACTTATCAGCTCTAAGACTTAGGGTGTAGGTTTGCTCGGTGATAGGTTTGATATCCAGACGTTTCGTTACCTGGCTCGGTAGCATCATCAGTGGGGACCTCCAAGTGAAGCTATAAGACCATCGGTTTGGAAAACGTACACAATGGCTTTTGCACAGACAGCTGGCTACTCTGACAACAAGCATAACCAGCTTTTAAAATTAGGTTTGTAATTCATTGCATAAGCTTCTTTTCTTTCCATTCAAGTGGATGAGTTGGGGGAAATGTCACAAACTCCTGGCTAAAACACAGATAGACAGCCAAGGTTTATTGGCCAAGGAAATCTCCCAAATCATAAAACCCGCACACCAGGCACAGCACAAACACAGCATAATGTAAAAGGCAACAGTTATTCTGGACAGACGTATCTACCAAACAAATGAGGGCCCAGACAGGAAGGCACCGGCTCCTGCTACACAAAGAAACTAACAGCAACAAGCCATCCAAATGGTTGGCAATGCTTCAAACTATTAACGGATTCTCCTAATTGGCCACAACGATAGAAAGTTCCTGAAAACCATCCAGAAATGAGCAAAAACAGGGTTTATCTGCAGACTGATTGCCTGAATCTCTGGAGGCCTTCTGAGGAGACCAGCATGGCAAGAGACAGAGACCATCTGACCATCCAGAGAGAGAGAGGGCGAGAGAAAACAGTTTGGCAGACCCAGAAGCAGAACCAGAGAGAGAGGGAGAGAGAGAGAGACAGGCTGAAGCAAACCCCAGGGGCATGGGAGAGAGGGAATGTGAAAATCCATTGAGAGAGAGTTAGAACCAACTGGAATAACAAGTGTCACCCCTTCAGTCTGTCCGTGTTTTAACTCCTCAGTCTTAGTCTGACTTCCCCATCTCTACGTCTCTCTGTCCCCTCTCTCTCTGTCCTTTTGTCTGTCTCTCTCTCTCACACACACACTCTTTCTCTCCCTGTCTCCCTCTCCCTATCTCCCTCTGCCCATCTTTCTCCCATCCCCCTTCTCCATCCCCACTCTCTCCATCTCTATCTCTTTTTCTCACCCTCCCTTTCTGTTTTTCGCTATTTCAGATCTGAAAGATCACACCCAATTTTGTACCTCCTCAAAAATACTATGCCCTTCATTTTCACTGTCCTCCCAAATTTATCCCCTTTCCCAAATATCTTCCCTCCCAAATAATTACCTCACGAAATTAGCCCCCCTCAAATATTTTGCTGCCCCCAACATTATAGACTAGGAAATTATAGACCAGTTAGTCTGACCTCAGTGGTGGGAAAGATGCTGGAGTCTATTATAAAGGATGAAATTACGGCACATCTGGATAATAGTAACAGGATAGGACAGAGTCAGCATGGATTTATGAAGGGGAAATCATGCTTGACTAATCTTCTTGAATTTTTTGAGGATGTAACTCGGAAGATGGACGAGGGAGATCCAGTGGATGTAGTGTACCTGGACTTTCAGAAAGCTTTTGATAAAGTCCCACACAAGAGGTTAGGGATTGGGGGCAAAGTACTAGATTGGATAGAGAATTGGTTGGCTAATAGGAAACAAAGGGTAATGACCAACGGCTCCATTTCGGAATGGCAGGCAGTGACCAGTGGGGTACCGCAGGGATCTGTGCTGGGACCGCAGCTTTTTACAATATATGTAAATGATATAGAAGATGGTATCAGCAATAACATTAGCAAATTTGCTGATGACACAAAGCTAGGTGGTAGGGTGAAATGTGATGAGGATGTTAGGAGATTACAGGGTGACCTGGACAAGTTAGGTGAGTGGGCAGATGCATGGCAGATGCAGTTTAATGTGGATAAATGTCTGGTTATCCACTTTGGTGGCAAGAACAGGAAGGCAGATTACTACCTCAATGGTATCAAATTAGGTAAAGGGGCTGTTCAGAGAGATCTGGGTGTTCTTGTCCACCAGTCAATGAAGGCAAGCATGCAGGTACAGCAGGTCATGAAGAAGGCTAATAGCATGCTGGCCTTCATAACAAGAGGGATTGAGTATAGAAGCAAAGAGGTGCTTCTGCAGCTGTACAGGGCCCTGGTGAGACCACACCTGGAGTACTGTGTACAGTTCTGGTCTCCAAATTTGAGGAAAGACATTCTGGCTATTGAGGGAGTGCAGCGTAGGTTCATGAGGTCAATTCCTGGAATGGCAGGATTGCCTTACACGGAAAGACTGAAGCGACTGGGCTTGTATACCCTTGAGTTTAGAAGACTGAGCGGGGATCTGATTGAAACGTATAGGATTATGAAAGGACTGGACACTCTGGCAGGAGGGAACACATTTCCGTTGATGGGGGAGTGCCGAACCAGAGGACACAGCTTAAAAATACGGGGTAGACCATTTAGGACAGAGATGAGGAGAAACTACTTCACCCAGAGAGTGGTGGCTGTGTGGAATGCTCTGCCCCAGAGGGCAGTGGAGGCCCAGTCTCTGGATTCATTTAAGAAAGAATTGGATAGAGCTCTTAAAGATAGTGGAGTCAAGGGGTATGGAGATAAGGCTGGAACAGGATACTGATTAGGAATGATCAGCCATGATCATATTGAATGGCGGTGCAGGCTCGAAGGGCAGAATGGCCTACTCCTGCACCTATTGTCTAACATTGCTGTGAGCCCCACTCCCTGGGGCAGAGGGAGTTGAGTGGAAAAGTGTGGAGCTGGAAAAGACCAGCAGGTCAGGCCTGAACCATCACTCTCCTGGCTGACCCGCTGTGCTTCCCCAGCTCCACACTTTGTAACTCTGACTCTCCAGCATCTGCAGTCCTCACTTTCTCACACCGGTAAACGAATCTGGGTTGACTGACTGGCCTATGGCTGTTTTAATGCACAGCAAGATCCCAGTCCCAGAATTATAAAAGGCTTGTATCACAGATGGAGTCTTTTCTGCCCATTCGGCCCCTCCCCCATTAAATGATGCTGGTCCTGTTCAGGATCCTGAGGATTGTCCCCTGAATGGCCTCATTGACTATCCTTTCTGTGGAGACCTCTTCTCCGTGTTGTGGTTGTGTTCGCCGAGCTGGGAATTTGTGTTACAGACGTTTTGTCCCCTGCCTCAGTGACATCCTCAGTGTTTGGGAGCCTCCTGTGTTGCGCTTCTATGCTGTTTCTTCCGTCATTTATAGTGGCCTGCCTCTGCCACTTCTGGTTGTCAGTTCCAGCTGTCCGCTGCAGTGGCCGGTATATTGGGTCCAGGTCGATGTGTTTGTTAAACACACCAACCTGGACCCAATATACCAGCCATTGCAGCGGACAGCTGGAACTGACAACCGGAAGCGGGAGAGACAAACCACTATAAATGTCGGAGGGACCAACACAGAAGCGCTTCACAGGAGGCTCCCAAGCACTGAGGATGTCACCGAGACAGGGGACGAAACGTCTGCAACACAAATTCCCAGCTCGGCGAACAGAACCACAACAACGAGCACCCGAGCTACAAATCTTCTCACAAACTTTGAACACCTCTTCTCCATCCTGTCTCAGACTTTGCGTCTCATGCTGTCCCTCCCTCAATCTCTCTGTCTCTCACAGCAGCCTCTCCTTTCTCTACCAACCCCAAAACCCCATCAAACAGTCCCCCGTCTCTGGCTGTCCCACTCCCCCCTTGTCTCCCAATCTCCCCCTTCCCATGTCGACCCACAGCTCCTGGGCTGGAGGACATGGTGCAGAGACGAACATACCTTTTGACTGACTGCTGTCATGCACAGAAAGATCCCACTCTGCAAACTTTCCCCATCCACACACACTGTCCTTCTCCCTCCATATGTGTCCTTCTTCCTCTCCCTGTTTCTCACTCCCCATCTCTCTCTCTCCTCAATTTCTCCATCCCCACTCTCTCCATCTCTCTCTTTCTCTTTTTGTCACCCTCCCCTTCTCTTTTTCTTCATTTCAGACTCAATGAGAAAAGTCCTTTTATGTCCCTTACACTAATCCCCTCCCCACAGTCGGGGTAACATTCGGGAGAGACCAGGAAAAGTTTGATCCCCTGCATTAACTGTACAGCATCCAGCGAGACAGAGACAAACTCTTCCCAATGTCCCTTCCCCAGTCACTGGGACAGGGGTCTAGGGAGACAGAGGGAGAGAAACTACAAGAGAGAAAGAGAGATGGGTAGACAGACAGTGAGAGGAAGGGAGAGAACACGAGAAAGACAGGCAGGGAGAGGGTGGGAGAGAAAGTGAGAAGAACTGAAAAAGAGCAGGAGAGTGGCAGAGAGAGAAAAGGAGAGAGAGACAGTAAAACCCTAGGAAGAGAAATACAATGTCAGACAGATACAAGGGGGAAAAGGTGAGGCAAAGACAGGGAGAGAAGGTCAGATGGACAGCAAGAGAGAAAACCCAGGGAGAGATATAGGGTAGAGAGAGAGAGAGAGAGAGAGAGAGAGAGGGGAGTTGCAGCAGCAGCATAGAGCTGAGAGAGTTGAGGGGTGGGGGGGGGGGGTGCTGCTGCGATGCAACGAGAATGATTTACAGACAAGAAAGACAAGATCCCACAGAGCTGAGAGTAAGATACAGAGAGAGATGAGCAAGGTGTTGGTTTGGTGGAAGATTGAATGATTAAACATTCCTGAAAAACATGATGGGGTGTCAATGGGGCAGAGTGTTGGAGGAAGGGAATCTGCAGGGAAATGTCAACAGGCCAGAGATATGAAGGATGTTGTGAGATAGGGATTGAAGGGAAAATGTGGGAGAGACAGCTGGGAACACAGAAATTTTCATAAGAGCTCTCATGGCAGTGGGAAGCAGTGAGATCGGTGGGATCAGACTGTGCAGCTGCCCCCTCTCTAGGATTTTGCACCTTTGTCTCTCCTCAGTGTAGAGATCACCCCTTGTGGTAAAATTCCCACAGACAGCCTGAATACCACAATGTGTGTGTGTGTGTGTGTGTGTGTGTGTGTCTATGTGTGTGTGTGTGTGTGTGTGTGTGTGTGTCTGTGTGTGTCTGTGTGTGTGTGTGTATGTGTGTGTGTGTGTGTGTGTATCTGCGTGTGTGTGTGTGGGTGTGTCTGTGTGGGTGTGTGTGTGTGTTCACTCTCTCTGGTTCCAGCGCCTGTCTGATGATTCCGTATAGCAGAATAATTTGATTGTCTGTCTCTGTACTGTCCAGGTTTCAGCTCCCAAATCAAATGCTAAATCCTCCACGATCCTATTGAATAGTAGAGCAGGCTCGAGGGGCTGAATGGTCTCCTCCTGTTCGTATTTCAGATGGTCTTAGGTCCTTAACACTACCTCCCAGCTCTTCGCCCCCACACTGGAGGCCCCCACTCCACAAGGCCCTGATCTGTAGAGTGTTGCACTCTTCCGTGAGTCTCGGAGGGAAACAGCCTGATTTGGATTGGAGTTGCAGCCTCTCAGTGAGAAGTGAAATCTCCTCGAGATTCCCCTCAGTCTCTCACTGTAAGGTGGAGCAGGCCAGTCTCGGGGAAGCAAACAGCAGGCCAGGTCTGCCCTGTCCTCCAGCTCCATTTCAGAAGGCCACATGGGAGGGGCTTGTTTCCTTCATCAGCTTCCCGTGCTCTCCCTTCTGGGTTAGGGTGGGGGCCGAATGGCCTTGCTCCTGGCTCTTATTGAGGTGCAGGCTGGCTATGATTGGGTTATACAGGGCATGCCCCTGGAGTGATGTCAGTTAGCTCAGTTCGCTGGACAGTTGGTTTATAATGCAGAGTAAAACCAATAGCGTGTGTTCAATTCCCACACCAGCTGGGGTTACCCTGAAGGACTCTCCTTCCCAACCTCTCCCCTCAGCTGGGCCCTGGTGACCCTCTGATTAAATCCCCACCAGACCCCGCTCTGTAATGAGGAGCTGTCCCATGCTCTGGTAAGACTACGGTGACATAACATTGGTTTGTCCCTGGAGCACTGTGTGCAGGACTAGTCACTGCATTGCCAGAGGGATGTTAGTGTGTGGGGAAGGTTTACTGGATGAATCCCCACTGGAATGAACAGCACTCTCTTTCCCCCAGTTAATTCACTCTTGCAGCCTTTGTGTCTTTGGAGACACGAGGACCATTTCACCCGAAACAGCAGCTGGATTTTATATTCATCAGATTGGCGAGTTTACACACACACACACACACACACACACAGACACACAGACACTCCCTCAAACACACACAGACGCACTCTCACACACACATACACAAAGGACCCCGCCACACACAGGCTCTCTCACACACACAGACACACGCTCCCTCAAACAGAAACACTCTCACACACACATACACACAGGCACAACTCTTTCACACACACACACACAAGCACACACTATATCTCTCACACACACATACACGCATTGATATACGCTCCCTCAAATACACACAGGGACACACACTCTCACACATACACGCAGACACACTCTCTCTCACACAGACACACTCTCTCTCACACACACACTCATTCTCTCACACACCCACTCGCTCTCATGCACACAGACACTTTCTTTCTCACACACACTCTCTGCCTCTCACACACTCACAGACACTCTCTCTCTCTCACACACTCTCTGCCTCTCACACACAGACATTCTCTCTCTCACACATACACACAGACCGACACACAGACACACGATCCCTCATACACACAGACACACTCTCTCACACACATATACACACACTCTCTCTCATTTGCACACACACACTCTCACACACACACTCTTGTTCTCTCACACACCCACTCACTGTCACGCACACATACACTCTCTCTCTCACATACACACTCTCTGTCTCTCACACACACAGACATTCTCTCTCACACACATACACACAGACACACAGACACACGATCCCTCAAACACACTCAGACACACTCTCTCTCACACACACACATAAACACACAGTTACTCTCTCTCACACACACATACACACGCAGACACATGCTCCCTCAAACTCACATAGACACAGTCTCTCACACACACACATGGACACACACTCTCTCACACACAGACACTCTCTCTCACACACACGTAAACACACAGTTACACTCTCTCTCACACACACATTCACACGCAGACACATGCTCCCTCAAATATGCATAGACACACTCTCTCATACACACACACGGACACCCACACTCTCTCTCACACACAGATGCACTCACTCTCACACACACATGCACACAGACACACACTCTCTTACACACACATACACACTATTTCTCGCATAAGACACATTGTCATACGCACACACAGACACACACACACATACACACACAGATACACAGAGACACACGCACATAGAAAAACAGACACATTCTCTCTCACACACAGACACACTCTCACACACACATACAAACAGACACACTCTCTCTCACACACATACACACTCTCTCACACACACCCTCACTCACACACATGCACACAGAGACACACACACCCTCAAACACACACAGCCACACACTCTCACATGAACATTCACTTTCTCTCTCACGCACACATATACAGACACACAGAGATACACATGCATCCACTTTATCACACACACAAACACGGGCAGTCTCTCCCTCTCTCTCTCTCTCTCTCTCTCACACACACACACACACACACACACAGAGCTGTAAAGGCATGGTTGAGGTATTGCTGGAGAAATGATTTCTCCGAGGACTGAACCCTGATCTCACGTGATGACTGCTCCAGGGAGACAGACAACAGCGACAGATGGACTTGTTGGATCTTCCTGTGCACCACCTCTTGCATCGACAGCGTTAATCTGTTTGGGTGCCGGCTTTTCTAAAACGTCTCCAAGCAACAAGTAACAATAGATTGGTGAAAGTTTTCCCCCAAACCATGTTTCAGACACATGCTGCTGTTATTTTTCACTGATTGTTGAAAATGATCTGAATCTTCTGAAATGGGGAGTGGCTTCCATTTCAAATTACGACACCAGAGTGCCTCGGGGACCCTGAGGAAATGATCAGGGAATTGCATCTGTTCCTTTCTATCCTCTGCACTCTGTACCATGAGATAGTGCTCCCTCAGTACCTCAGATAGTGATCCCTGAATACCCCAGATAGTTCTCCCTCAATACGTCAGATAGTGCTCCCTCAGTACCTCAGAAAGTGCCCCCTCAATACATAAGAAAGTGCTCCCTCAGTACCTCAGAAAGAGCTCCTTCAATATCTCAGATAGTGCTCCCTCAACACCTCAGAAAGTGCTCCCTCAGTACCTCAGAAAGTGCCCCGTCAATACCTCAGATAGTTCTCCCTCAATCCCTCAGAAAGTTCTCCCTCAATATCTCAGAAAGTTCTCCAAAAAAGCTCAGATAGTTGACCCTCAGTACCTCAGATAGTGCTCCCTCAATATCTCAGAAAGTGCTCCCTCAATATCTCAGAAAGTGCTCCCTCAATACATCAGAAAGTGCTGCCTCAATAACTCAGATAGTTCTCCCACAGTACCTCAGATAATGCTCCCTCAATTCCTCAGAGAGTGCTCCGTCAATACCTCAGAAAGTGCTCCCTCAGTACCTCAGAAAGTGCTCCCTCAGTACCTCAGAAAGTGCTTCCTCAATACTTCAGAAAGTGCTCCCTCAATATCTCAGAAAGTGCTCCCACAATACCTCAGCAAGTCCTCCCTCAATACTTCAGATAGTGCTCTCTCAGTACCTCAGATAGTTCTCACTCAGTACATCAGATAGTGCTCCCTAAGTACCTCTGAAAGTGCTTCCTCAGTACCTCAGAAAGTGCTCCCTCAATATCTCAGATAATGCTCCTCCAGTACCGCAGAAAGTGCTCCCTCAATACCTCAGAAAGTGCTCCCTCAATACCTCATAACGTGCTGCCTCAGTACCTCCGAAAGTGCTCCCTCAATACCTCATAACATGCTGCCTCAGTACCTCCGAAAGTGCTCCCTCAATACCTCATAACATGCTGCCTCAGTACCTCCGAAAGTGCTCCCTCAATACCTCAGAAAGTGCTCCCTCAATACCTCAGAAATTTCTCCCTCAATATCTAAGATAGTTCTCCCTCAATATCTCAGAAAGTGTTTCCACAATATTTCAGATAGGTCTCCCACCGTACTTCAGAAAATGCTCCCTCAATATCTCAGAAAGTGCTCCCCCAGTACCTCAGAAAGTGCTCCCACAGTACCTCCGAAAGTACACCCTCAGTACCTCTGGAAGTGCTCCCCCAATGTCTCAGAAAGTGCTCCCTCAATACCTCCGATAGTGCCCCCTCAATACCTCAGAAAGTGCTCCCTCAATACCTCAGCAAGTCCTCCCTCAATACTTCAGATAGTGCTCTTTCAGTACCTCAGATAGTTCTCACTCAGTATATCAGATAGTGCTCCCTAAATACCTCTGAAAGTGCTCCCTCAGTACCTCATAAAGTGCTCCCTCAAGACCTCAGAAAGTGCTCTCTCAATAGCTCAGAAAGTGCTCCCTCAGTACCTCAGAAAGTGCTCCCTCAATGTCTCAGAAAGATCTCCATCAATACCTCAGACAGTCCTCCCGCAGTAGCTCAGAAAGTGTCTGCTCAATACCGCAGAAAGTGCTCCCTCAGTACCTCAGAAAGTCCTCCCTCAACCTCAGATAGTGCTCCCTCAATATCTCAGAAAGGGCTCCCACAATATTTCAGATAGTTCTCCATCAATACCTCAGATGGTGCTCCCTCAATAACTCAAAACGTGCTCCCTCAATACCTCAGAAAGTCATCCCTCAGTACTTCAGACAGTGCTCGCTCAATACCTCAGGAAGTGCTCCTTCAGTACCTCAGAAAGTGCTCCATTAATACCTCAGATAATGCTCCCTCAATACCTCAGATAGTTCTCCCTCAGTACCTCAGATAGTGGTCCCCAATACCTCAGAAAGTGCTCTCTTAGTACCTCAGAAAGTGTTCCCTCAATACCTCAGAAAGTGCTCCCTCAGTACCTCAGAAGGTTATCCCTCAGGACCACAGACAGTACTCCCTCAGTACCTCAGAAAGTGCTCCCTGAATACCTCAGAAAATGTTCCCTCAAGACCTCAGAAAGTGTTCCCTCAATACTTCAGACAGTGCTCCCTCAATACTTCAGATAGTGCTCCCTCAGTACCTCAGATAGTTCTCCCTCAGTACCTCAGATAGTTCACCCTCAATACCTCAGATAGTGCTCCCTCAATATTTCTGAAAGTGCTCCCTCATTATCTCAGAAAGTGCTGCCTCAATACCTCAGATAGTTCTCCCTCAATTCCTCAGATCGTGCTCGCTCAGTACCTCAGAAAGTGCTCCCTCAATGTCTCAGAAAGATCTCCATCAATACCTCAGATAGTCCTCCCGCAGTAGCTCAGAAAGTGTCCCCTAAATACCGCAGAAAGTGCTCCCTCAGTACCTCAGAAAGTGCTCCCTCAACCTCAGATAGTACTCCCTCAATATCTCAGAAAGTGCTCCCACAATATTTCAGATAGTTCTCCCTCAATACCTCAGATAGTGCTCCCTCAATACCTCAAAACGTGCTCCCTCAATACCTCAGATAGTTCTCCCTCAGTACCCCAGATAATGTTCACTCAATTACTCAGTTAGTGCTCACTCAGTACCTCAGAACGTGCTCCCTCAGAACCGCAGACAGTGCTCCCTCAATATCTCAGAAAGTGCTCCCTCAGTAACTCAGAAAGTGCTCCCTCAGTACCTCAGATCGTGCTCCCTCAATACCTCAGAAATTTCTCCCTCAATATCTCAGAAAGTGCTCCCACAATATTTCAGATAGTTCTCCCACCGTACTTCAGAAAGTGCTCCCTCAATACTTCAGAAAGTGCTCCCACAGTACCTCAGAAAGTACACGCCAGTACCTCAGAAAGTGCTCCCTCAGAACCTCAGACAGTGCTCTCTCAATACCTCAGAAAGTGCTCTCTCAGTACCTCAGAAAGTGCTCTCTCAGCAGCTCAGAAAGTGATCCCTCAGTACCTCAGACTATACTCCCTCAGTACCTCAGATAGTGCTCTCTCAATACCTCAGAAAGTGCTCCCTCAGTACCTCAGAAAGTGATCCCTCAGTACCTCAGACTATACTCCCTCAGTACCTCAGAAAGTGTTCCCTCAATACCTCAGAAAGTGCTCCCTCAGTACCTCAGAAAGTGATCCCCCAGTACCTCAGACTATTCTCCCTCAGTACCTCAGAAAGTGCTCCCTCAATACCTCAGAAAGTGTTCCCTCAGGACCTCAGAAAGTGTTCCCTCAATACTTCAGACAGTGCTCCCTCTGTACCTCAGATAGTTCTCGCTCAATACCTCATTAACTGCTTCCTCAATACATCAGACAGTGTTCCCTCAATACTTCAGATAGTGCTTCCTCAGTACTTCAGATAGTTCTCCCTCAGTACCTCAGATAGTGCGACCTCAATATCTCAGAAAGTGCTCCCTCAATATTTCAGATGGTTCACCATCAATACCTCAGATAGTTCTCCCTCTATACCTCTGAAAGTGCTCCCTCAATACCTCAGAAAGTGCTCCCTCAATATCTAAGATAGTTCTCCCTCAATATCTCAGAACGTGCTCCCACAATATTTCACATAGTTCTCCCACGTTATTTCTGATAGTGCTCACTCAATACATCAGAAAGTGCTCCCTCAGTACCTCAGAAGGTGCTCTCCCAGTACATCAGAAAGTGCTCCCTCAATACCTCAGACAGTGCTCCCTCAATACTTCAGAAACTGCTCTCTCAGCGGCTCAGAAAATACTCCCTCAGTACCTCAGATCGTGCTCCCTCAATATCTCAGAAAGTGCTACCACAATATTTCAGAGAGTTCTCCCTCAATTCCTCAGATAGTGCTCCCTCAATACCTCAGAAAGTGCTCCCTCAATACTACAGACAGAGGTACCTCAATACCGCAGAAACTGCTACCTCAATACCTCAGAAAGCGCTCCCTCAGAACCTCAGAAAGTGCTCCCTCAATATCTCAGAAAAAGCTCCCCAGTACCTCATAAAGTGCTCACTCAAAACCTCAGAAAGTGCTCCCTCAATACCTTAGATAGTTCACCCTCAGTACCTCAGAAAGTGCCCCCTCAATACCTCAGAAAGTGCTCCCTCAGTACCTCAGAAAGTGCTAGCTCAATACCTCAGATAGTGCTCCCTCAATACCTCAGCAAGTCCTCCCTCAATACTTCAGATAGTGCTCTCTCAGTACCTCAGATAGTTCTCCCTCAGTACATCAGATAGTGCTCCTTAAATGCCTCTGAAAGTGTTTCCTCAGTACCTCAGAAAGTGCTCCCTCAATATCCCAGGAAGTGCTCCTCCAGTACCTCAGAGAGTGCTCCCTAGTACCTCAGATCGTGCTGCCTCAATACCTCAGAAAGTGCTCCCTCAATATCTAAGATATTTCTCCCTCAATATCTCAGAAAGTGCTCCCACAATATTTCAGATAGTGCTCCCTCAATACCTCAGAAAGTGCTCCCTCAGTACCTCAGAAAGTGCTCCCTCAACCTCAGAAAGTGCTCCCTCAGTACAACAGATCATGCTCCCTCAATACCTCAGAAAGTGCTCCCTCAATATCTAAGATATTTCTCCCTCAATATCTCAGAAAGTGCTCCGACAATATTTCAGATAGTTCTCCCTCAATACTTCAGATAGTGCTCCCTCAATACCTCAGAAAGTGCTCCCTCAGTACCTCAGAAAGTGATCCGTCAATACCTCAGATATTCCTCCCTCAGTGGCTCAGAAAGTGCTCCCTCAATACCTCAGAAAGTGCAACCTCAATACCTCGGATAGTTCTCCCTCAGTACCTCAGAAAGTGCTCCCTTAATACCTCAGAAAGTGCTCCCTCAGTACCTCAGAAAGTGCTCCCTCAATAGCTCAGAAAGTGCTTCCTCAGTACGTCAGAAAGTGCGCCCTTAGTACCTCAAACAGTGCTCCCTCTGTACGTCAGAAAGTGCTCCCTCAGGACCTCAGAAATTGCTCCCTCAATACCTCGGATAGTTCTTCCTCAGTACCTCAGAAAGTGCTCCGTTAATACCTCAGAAAGTGCTCACTCAGTACCTCAGAAAGTGCTCCCTCAAAACCTCAGAAAGTGCTTCCTCAGTACGTCAGAATGTGCGCCCTTAGTACCTCAAACAGTGCTCCCTCAATATCTCAGAAATTGCTCCCCAAATACCTCAGAAAGTGCTCTCTTCGTACCTCAGAAAGTGTTCCCTCAATACCTCAGAAAGTGCTCCCTCAGTACCTCAGAAAGTGATCCCTCAGTACCTCAGACTAAACTCCCTCAGTACCTCAGAAAGTGCTCCCTCAATACCTCAGAAAGTGTTCCCTCAAGACCTCAGAAAGTGTTCCCTCAATACTTCAGACAGTGCTCCCTCTGTACCTCAGATAGTTCTCGCTCAATACCTCATTATCTGCTACCTCAATACATCAGACAGTGCTCCCTCAATACTTCAGATAGTGCTTACTCAGTACTTCAGATAGTTCTCCCTCAGTGCCTCAGATAGTGCGACCTCAATATCTCTGAAAGTGCTCCCTCAATACCTCTGAATGTGCTCCCTCAATAACTCAGAAAGTGCTCTCTCAGTACCTCAGAAAGTGCTCCCTCAATACCTCAGAAAGTGCTCCCTCAATGTCTCAGAAAGTGCTCCCTCAATACATCAGATAGCTCTCCCTCAGCACCTCAGACAGAGCCCCTCTCAATACCTCAGGAAGTGCTCCCTCAGTACCTCAGAAAGTGCTCCATCAATACTTCAGATAGTGCTCCTTTAATACATCAGATAGTTCTCCCTCAGTACCTCAGATAGTGCTCCCTCAATATCTCAGAATGTGCTCCCACAATATTTCAGATAATTCTCCCTCAATACCTCAGGTAATGCTCCCTCAAGTCCTCAGGAAGGACTCCCTCAGTACCTCAGAAAGTGCTCCCTCAATACCTCAGAAAGTGATCCCTCAGTACCTCAGAAAGTGCTCTCTCAATATCTCAGTCAGTGCTCCCTCAATACATCAGATAGTTCTCCCTGAATAACTCAGATAGTTCTCCGTCAATCCCTCAGATAGTTCTCCCATAGTACCTCAGAATGTACCCCCTCAATACATCAGAAAGTGCTCCCCCAGTACCTCAGAAAGTGCTCCCCCAGTACCTCAGAAAGTGCAACCTCAGTACCTCAGAAAGTGCTCCCTCAATGTCTCAGAAAGTGCTCCCTCAATACATCAGATAGCTCTCCCTCAGCACCTCAGACAGAGCCCCTCTCAATACCTCAGGAAGTGTTCCCCATTACCTCAGAAAGTGCTCCATCAATACTTCAGATAGTGCTCCTTTAATACATCTGATAGTTCTCCCTCAGTCCCTCAGATAGTGCTCCCTCAATATCTCAGAATGTGCTCCCACAATATTTCAGATAATTCACCCTCAATACCTCAGATAATGCTCCCTCAAGTCCTCAGGAAGGACTCCCTCAGTACCTCAGAAAGTGCTCGCCAGTACCTCAGACAGTGCTCCCCCAATACCTCAGAAAGTGATCTCTCAGCACCTCAGTAATTGTTCCCTCAATACCTCAGATAGTTCTCCCTCAATATCTCAGAAAGTGCTCCGACAATATTTCAGATAGTTCTCCCTCAATACTTCAGATAGTGCTCCCTCAATACCTCAGAAAGTGCAACCTCAATACCTCGGATAGTTCTCCCTCAGTACCTCAGAAAGTGCTCCCTTAATACCTCAGAAAGTGCTCCCTCAGTACCTCAGAAAGTGCTCCCTCAATAGCTCAGAAAGTGCTTCCTCAGTACGTCAGAAAGTGCGCCCTTAGTACCTCAAACAGTGCTCCCTCTGTACGTCAGAAAGTGCTCCCTCAGGACCTCAGAAATTGCTCCCTCAATACCTCGGATAGTTCTTCCTCAGTACCTCAGAAAGTGCTCTGTTAATACCTCAGAAAGTGCTCACTCAGTACCTCAGAAAGTGCTCCCTCAAAACCTCAGAAAGTGCTTCCTCAGTACGTCAGAATGTGCGCCCTTAGTACCTCAAACAGTGCTCCCTCAATATCTCAGAAATTGCTCCCCAAATACCTCAGAAAGTGCTCTCTTCGTACCTCAGAAAGTGTTCCCTCAATACCTCAGAAAGTGCTCCCTCAGTACCTCAGAAAGTGATCCCTCAGTACCTCAGACTAAACTCCCTCAGTACCTCAGAAAGTGCTCCCTCAATACCTCAGAAAGTGTTCCCTCAAGACCTCAGAAAGTGTTCCCTCAATACTTCAGACAGTGCTCCCTCTGTACCTCAGAAGGTGCTCTCCCAGTACATCAGAAAGTGCTCCCTCAATACCTCAGACAGTGCTCCCTCAATACTTCAGAAACTGCTCTCTCAGCGGCTCAGAAAATACTCCCTCAGTACCTCAGATCGTGCTCCCTCAATATCTAAGATAGTTCTCCCTCAATATCTCAGAAAGTGCTACCACAATATTTCAGAGAGTTCTCCCTCAATACCTCAGATAGTGCTCCCTCAATACCTCAGAAAGTGCTCCCTCAATACTACAGACAGAGGTACCTCAATACCGCAGAAACTGCTACCTCAATACCTCAGAAAGCGCTCCCTCAGAACCTCAGAAAGTGCTCCCTCAATATCTCAGAAAAAGCTCCCCAGTACCTCATAAAGTGCTCACTCAAAACCTCAGAAAGTGCTCCCTCAATACCTTAGATAGTTCACCCTCAGTACCTCAGAAAGTGCCCCCTCAATACCTCAGAAAGTGCTCCCTCAGTACCTCAGAAAGTGCTAGCTCAATACCTCAGATAGTGCTCCCTCAATACCTCAGCAAGTCCTCCCTCAATACTTCAGATAGTGCTCTCTCAGTACCTCAGATAGTTCTCCCTCAGTACATCAGATAGTGCTCCCTAAATGCCTCTGAAAGTGTTTCCTCAGTACCTCAGAAAGTGCTCCCTCAATATCCCAGGAAGTGCTCCTCCAGTACCTCAGAGAGTGCTCCCTAGTACCTCAGAACGTGCTCCGTCAACCTCAGAAAGTGCTCCCTCAGTACCTCAGATCGTGCTGCCTCAATACCTCAGAAAGTGCTCCCTCAATATCTAAGATATTTCTCCCTCAATATCTCAGAAAGTGCTCCCACAATATTTCAGATAGTGCTCCCTCAATACCTCAGAAAGTGCTCCCTCAGTACCTCAGAAAGTGCTCCCTCAACCTCAGAAAGTGCTCCCTCAGTACCACAGATCATGCTCCCTCAATACCTCAGAAAGTGCTCCCTCAATATCTAAGATATTTCTCCCTCAATATCTCAGAAAGTGCTCCGACAATATTTCAGATAGTTCTCCCTCAATACTTCAGATAGTGCTCCCTCAATACCTCAGAAAGTGCAACCTCAATACCTCGGATAGTTCTCCCTCAGTACCTCAGAAAGTGCTCCCTTAATACCTCAGAAAGTGCTCCCTCAGTACCTCAGAAAGTGCTCCCTCAATAGCTCAGAAAGTGCTTCCTCAGTACGTCAGAAAGTGCGCCCTTAGTACCTCAAACAGTGCTCCCTCTGTACGTCAGAAAGTGCTCCCTCAGGACCTCAGAAATTGCTCCCTCAATACCTCGGATAGTTCTTCCTCAGTACCTCAGAAAGTGCTCCGTTAATACCTCAGAAAGTGCTCACTCAGTACCTCAGAAAGTGCTCCCTCAAAACCTCAGAAAGTGCTTCCTCAGTACGTCAGAATGTGCGCCCTTAGTACCTCAAACAGTGCTCCCTCAATATCTCAGAAATTGCTCCCCAAATACCTCAGAAAGTGCTCTCTTCGTACCTCAGAAAGTGTTCCCTCAATACCTCAGAAAGTGCTCCCTCAGTACCTCAGAAAGTGATCCCTCAGTACCTCAGACTAAACTCCCTCAGTACCTCAGAAAGTGCTCCCTCAATACCTCAGAAAGTGTTCCCTCAAGACCTCAGAAAGTGTTCCCTCAATACTTCAGACAGTGCTCCCTCTGTACCTCAGATAGTTCTCGCTCAATACCTCATTATCTGCTACCTCAATACATCAGACAGTGCTCCCTCAATACTTCAGATAGTGCTTACTCAGTACTTCAGATAGTTCTCCCTCAGTGCCTCAGATAGTGCGACCTCAATATCTCTGAAAGTGCTCCCTCAATACCTCTGAATGTGCTCCCTCAATAACTCAGAAAGTGCTCTCTCAGTACCTCAGAAAGTGCTCCCTCAATACCTCAGAAAGTGCTCCCTCAATGTCTCAGAAAGTGCTCCCTCAATACATCAGATAGCTCTCCCTCAGCACCTCAGACAGAGGCCCTCTCAATACCTCAGGAAGTGCTCCCTCAGTACCTCAGAAAGTGCTCCATCAATACTTCAGATAGTGCTCCTTTAATACATCAGATAGTTCTCCCTCAGTACCTCAGATAGTGCTCCCTCAATATCTCAGAATGTGCTCCCACAATATTTCAGATAATTCTCCCTCAATACCTCAGGTAATGCTCCCTCAAGTCCTCAGGAAGGACTCCCTCAGTACCTCAGAAAGTGCTCGCCAGTACCTCAGACAGTGCTCCCCAATACCTCAGAAAGTGATCTCTCAGCACTTCAGTAATTGTTCCCTCAATACCTCAGATAGTTCTCCCTCAGTATCTCAGAAAGTGCTCTCTCAGCAGCCCTGAAAGTGCTCCCTCACTACCTCAGAAATTGCTCCCTCAATGTCTCAGAAAGGTCTCCATGAATACCTCAGATAGTACAACCGCAGTACCTCAGAAGGTGCCCCCTCACTACCTCAGAAAGTGGTCCCTCAGGACCTCAGACAGTGATCCCCCAATACGTCAGAAAGTGCTCCCTCAATGTCTCAGAAAGTGCTCTCTCAATACTTCAGATATTTCCCCCTTAGTACCTCAGAATGTGGCCCCGCAATACCTCAGAAAGTGCTCCCTCAGTACCTCAGCAAGTGCTAGCTTCGTACCTCAGATAGTGCCCCCTCAATACCTCAGATAGTTCTCCCTCAGTATCTCAGAAAGTGCTCTCTCAGCAGCCCTGAAAGTGCTCCCTCACTACCTCAGAAATTGCTCCCTCAATGTCTCAGAAAGGTCTCCATGAATACCTCAGATAGTACAACCGCAGTCCCTCAGAAGGTGCCCCCTCACTACCTCAGAAAGTGGTCCCTCAGGACCTCAGACAGTGATCCCCCAATACGTCAGAAAGTGCTCCCTCAATGTCTCAGAAAGTGCTCTCTCAATACTTCAGATATTTCCCCCTTAGTACCTCAGAATGTGGCCCCGCAATACCTCAGAAAGTGCTCCCTCAGTACCTCAGCAAGTGCTAGCTTCGTACCTCAGATAGTGCCCCCTCAATACCTCAGAAAGTGCTCGCTCAGTATCTCAGAAAGTGCTCCCTCAAGACTTTAGAAAGTGCTCCCTCAAGTCCTCAGAAAGTCTTCCCTCAATACATTAGACAGCGCTCCCTCAGTACCTTAGATAGTTCTCCCTCAGTACCTCAGATCGTGCTCCTCAATATCTTAGAAAGTGCTCCCTCAATATTTCAGATAGTTCACCCTCAATACCTCAGATAGTGCACCCTCAATACCTCTGAAAGTGCTCCCTCAATACCTCAGAAAGTGCTCCCTCAATAGCTCAGATAGTTCTCCCTCAGTACCTCAGATAATGCTCCCACAATTCCTCAGATAGTGCTCCCTCAATACCTCAGAAATTGCTCCCCCAGTACCTCAGAAAGTGCTCACTCAATACATCAGGAAGTGCTCTCTCAGTACCTCAGAATTTGCTCCCCAGTACCTCAGAAAGTGCTCCCTCAATACATCAGGAAGTGCTCTCTCAGTACCTCAGAAATTGCTCGCGCAGTACCTCAGAAAGTGCTCCCTCAATACCTCAGAAAGTGATCCCTCAGTACCTCAGAAAGTGCTCTCTCAATATCTCAGTCAGTGCTCCCTCAATACATCAGATAGTTCTCCCTGAATAACTCAGATAGTTCTCCGTCAATCCCTCAGATAGTTCTCCCATAGTACCTCAGAATGTACCCCCTCAATACATCAGAAAGTGCTCCCCCAGTACCTCAGAAAGTGCTCCCCCAGTACCTCAGAAAGTGCAACCTCAGTACCTCAGAAAGTGCTCCCTCAATGTCTCAGAAAGTGCTCCCTCAATACATCAGATAGCTCTCCCTCAGCACCTCAGACAGAGCCCCTCTCAATACCTCAGGAAGTGTTCCCCATTACCTCAGAAAGTGCTCCATCAATACTTCAGATAGTGCTCCTTTAATACATCTGATAGTTCTCCCTCAGTCCCTCAGATAGTGCTCCCTCAATATCTCAGAATGTGCTCCCACAATATTTCAGATAATTCACCCTCAATACCTCAGATAATGCTCCCTCAAGTCCTCAGGAAGGACTCCCTCAGTACCTCAGAAAGTGCTCGCCAGTACCTCAGACAGTGCTCCCCCAATACCTCAGAAAGTGATCTCTCAGCACCTCAGTAATTGTTCCCTCAATACCTCAGATAGTTCTCCCTCAATATCTCAGAAAGTGCTCCGACAATATTTCAGATAGTTCTCCCTCAATACTTCAGATAGTGCTCCCTCAATACCTCAGAAAGTGCAACCTCAATACCTCGGATAGTTCTCCCTCAGTACCTCAGAAAGTGCTCCCTTAATACCTCAGAAAGTGCTCCCTCAGTACCTCAGAAAGTGCTCCCTCAATAGCTCAGAAAGTGCTTCCTCAGTACGTCAGAAAGTGCGCCCTTAGTACCTCAAACAGTGCTCCCTCTGTACGTCAGAAAGTGCTCCCTCAGGACCTCAGAAATTGCTCCCTCAATACCTCGGATAGTTCTTCCTCAGTACCTCAGAAAGTGCTCCGTTAATACCTCAGAAAGTGCTCACTCAGTACCTCAGAAAGTGCTCCCTCAAAACCTCAGAAAGTGCTTCCTCAGTACGTCAGAATGTGCGCCCTTAGTACCTCAAACAGTGCTCCCTCAATATCTCAGAAATTGCTCCCCAAATACCTCAGAAAGTGCTCTCTTCGTACCTCAGAAAGTGTTCCCTCAATACCTCAGAAAGTGCTCCCTCAGTACCTCAGAAAGTGATCCCTCAGTACCTCAGACTAATCTCCCTCAGTACCTCAGAAAATGCTCCCTCAATACCTCAGAAAGTGTTCCCTCAAGACCTCAGAAAGTGTTCCCTCAATACTTCAGACAGTGCTCCCTCTGTACCTCAGATAGTTCTCGCTCAATACCTCATTATCTGCTACCTCAATACATCAGACAGTGCTCCCTCAATACTTCAGATAGTGCTTACTCAGTACTTCAGATAGTTCTCCCTCAGTGCCTCAGATAGTGCGACCTCAATATCTCTGAAAGTGCTCCCTCAATACCTCTGAATGTGCTCCCTCAATAACTCAGAAAGTGCTCTCTCAGTACCTCAGAAAGTGCTCCCTCAATACCTCAGAAAGTGCTCCCTCAATGTCTCAGAAAGTGCTCCCTCAATACATCAGATAGCTCTCCCTCAGCACCTCAGACAGAGCCCCTCTCAATACCTCAGGAAGTGCTCCCTCAGTACCTCAGAAAGTGCTCCATCAATACTTCAGATAGTGCTCCTTTAATACATCAGATAGTTCTCCCTCAGTACCTCAGATAGTGCTCCCTCAATATCTCAGAATGTGCTCCCACAATATTTCAGATAATTCTCCCTCAATACCTCAGGTAATGCTCCCTCAAGTCCTCAGGAAGGACTCCCTCAGTACCTCAGAAAGTGCTCGCCAGTACCTCAGACAGTGCTCCCCAATACCTCAGAAAGTGATCTCTCAGCACTTCAGTAATTGTTCCCTCAATACCTCAGATAGTTCTCCCTCAGTATCTCAGAAAGTGCTCTCTCAGCAGCCCTGAAAGTGCTCCCTCACTACCTCAGAAATTGCTCCCTCAATGTCTCAGAAAGGTCTCCATGAATACCTCAGATAGTACAACCGCAGTACCTCAGAAGGTGCCCCCTCACTACCTCAGAAAGTGGTCCCTCAGGACCTCAGACAGTGATCCCCCAATACGTCAGAAAGTGCTCCCTCAATGTCTCAGAAAGTGCTCTCTCAATACTTCAGATATTTCCCCCTTAGTACCTCAGAATGTGGCCCCGCAATACCTCAGAAAGTGCTCCCTCAGTACCTCAGCAAGTGCTAGCTTCGTACCTCAGATAGTGCCCCCTCAATACCTCAGAAAGTGCTCGCTCAGTATCTCAGAAAGTGCTCCCTCAAGACTTTAGAAAGTGCTCCCTCAAGTCCTCAGAAAGTCTTCCCTCAATACATTAGACAGCGCTCCCTCAGTACCTTAGATAGTTCTCCCTCAGTACCTCAGATCGTGCTCCTCAATATCTTAGAAAGTGCTCCCTCAATATTTCAGATAGTTCACCCTCAATACCTCAGATAGTGCACCCTCAATACCTCTGAAAGTGCTCCCTCAATACCTCAGAAAGTGCTCCCTCAATAGCTCAGATAGTTCTCCCTCAGTTCCTCAGATAATGCTCCCACAATTCCTCAGATAGTGCTCCCTCAATACCTCAGAAATTGCTCCCCCAGTACCTCAGAAAGTGCTCACTCAATACATCAGGAAGTGCTCTCTCAGTACCTCAGAATTTGCTCCCCAGTACCTCAGAAAGTGCTCCCTCAATACATCAGGAAGTGCTCTCTCAGTACCTCAGAAATTGCTCGCGCAGTACCTCAGAAAGTGCTCCCTCAATACCTCAGAAAGTGATCCCTCAGTACCTCAGAAAGTGCTCTCTCAATATCTCAGTCAGTGCTCCCTCAATACATCAGATAGTTCTCCCTGAATAACTCAGATAGTTCTCCGTCAATCCCTCAGATAGTTCTCCCATAGTACCTCAGAATGTACCCCCTCAATACATCAGAAAGTGCTCCCCCAGTACCTCAGAACGTGCTCCCCCAGTACCTCAGAAAGTGCAACCTCAGTACCTCAGAAAGTGCTCCCTCAATGTCTCAGAAAGTGCTCCCTCAATACATCAGATAGCTCTCCCTCAGCACCTCAGACAGAGCCCCTCTCAATACCTCAGGAAGTGTTCCCCATTACCTCAGAAAGTGCTCCATCAATACTTCAGATAGTGCTCCTTTAATACATCTGATAGTTCTCCCTCAGTCCCTCAGATAGTGCTCCCTCAATATCTCAGAATGTGCTCCCACAATATTTCAGATAATTCACCCTCAATACCTCAGATAATGCTCCCTCAAGTCCTCAGGAAGGACTCCCTCAGTACCTCAGAAAGTGCTCGCCAGTACCTCAGACAGTGCTCCCCCAATACCTCAGAAAGTGATCTCTCAGCACCTCAGTAATTGTTCCCTCAATACCTCAGATAGTTCTCCCTCAGTATCTCAGAAAGTGCTCTCTCAGCTGCCCAGAAAGTACTCCCTCAGTACCTCAGAAATTGCTCCCTCAATGTCTCAGAAAGGTCTCCATGAATACCTCAGATAGTTCAACTGCAGTACCTCAGAAGGTGCCCCCTCACTACCTCAGAAAGTGGTCCCTCAGGACCTCAGACAGTGATCCCCCAATACGTCAGAAAGTGCTCCCTCAATGTCTCAGAAAGTGCTCTCTCACTTCAGATATTTCCCGCTTAGTACCTCAGAATGTGGCCCCTCTATATCTCAGAAAGTGCTCCCTCAGTACCTCAGCAAGTGCTAGCTTCGTACCTCAGATAGTGCTCCCTCAATACCTCAGAAAGTGCTCCCTCAATAGTTCAGATAGTGCTCTCTCAGTACCTCTGATAGTTCTCCCTCAGTACATCAGATAATGCTCCCTAAATACCTCTGAAAGTGCCCTCTCAATACCTCAGAAAGTGCTCCCTCAAGATCTCAAAAAGTGTTCCCTCAATACATTAGACAGTGCTCCCTCAATACTTCAGATAATGCTCCCTCAGTACCTTAGATAGGTCTCCCTCAATACCTCAGAAAGTGCTCCCTCAATAGCTCAGATAGTTCTCCCTCAGTACCTCAGATAATGCTCCCTCAATTCCTCAGACAGTGCTCCCTCAGTACATCAGAAATTGCTCCTCCAGAACCTCAGAAAGTGCTCCCTCAATACCTCAGGAAGTGCTCTCTCAGTACCTCAGAAAGTGCTCTCTCAATATCTTAGTCAGCGTTCCCTCAATACATCAGATAGTTCTCCCTGAATAACTCAGATAGTTCTCCGTCAATCCCTCAGATAGTTCTCCCATAGTACCTCAGAAAGTACCCCCTCAATACATCAGAAAGAGCTCCCTCAGTACCTCAGAAAGTGCTACCTCAGATAGTGCTCCCTCAATACATCAGGAAGTGCTCCCTCAATATCTCAGATAGTGCTCCCTCAACACCTCAGATAGTGCTCCTCAATACCTCAGATAGTGCTCCCTCAATACCTCAGAAAGTGCCCCCTCAATACCTCAGATAGTTCTCCCTCAATACCTCAGAAATTTCTCCCTCAATAGCTCAGATCGTGCTCCCTCAGTACTTCAGATAGTGCTCCCTCAGTACCGCAGATAATTCTCACTCAGTACCTCAGAAAGTGCTCCCTTAATACCTCAGAGAGTTCTCCCTCAGGACCTCAGGAAGTGCTCTTTCAATAACTCTGAAAGTGCACCCTCAATAGATCGCATAGTTCTCCCTCAGTACCTCATATAATGCTCCCTCAATTACTCAGAAGGTGCTCCCTCAACATCTGAAAAAGTGCTCCCTCAATACCTCAGAAATTGATCCCTCAGTACCTCAGACAGTGCTCACTCAATGCCTCAGGAAGTGCTCCCTCAGTACCTCAGAAAGTGCTCCCTCAGTACCTCAGAATGTGCAACCCCAGTACCTCAGAAAGTGCTCCATCAGTACCTCAGAAAGTGCTCCCTCAATGTCTCAGAAAGTGCTCCCTCAATACATCAGATAGTTCTCCCTCAGCACCTCAGAAAGAGCCCCTCTCAATACCTCAGAATGTGCTCCCTCAGTACCTCAGTCAGTGCTCCCTCAGTACCTCAGTCAGTGCTCCCTCAGCACCTCAGATAGCCCTCCCTGAATAACCCAGATAGTTCTCCGTCAATACCCCAGTTAGTTCTCCCTTAGTACCTCAGAAAGTGCCCCCTCAATACATCAGAAAGTGCTCGCTCAGTACCTCAGAAAGAGCTCCCTCAATACCTCAGAAAGTGCTCCCTCAATACCTCAGATCGTCCTCCCTCAGTGCCTCAGAAATTGCTCCCTCAATACCTCAGAAAGTGCAACCTCAGTACCTCAGAAAGTGCTCCCTCAGTACCTCGGAAATTGCTCCCTCAATACCTTGGATAGTTCTCCCTCAGTACCTCAGAAAGTGCTCCCTTAATACCTCAGAAAGTGCTCCCTCAGTACTTCAGAAAGTCCTCCCTCAGTGCCTCAGAAAGTGGTCCCTCAATACCTCGGATAGTTCTCCCTCAGTAGCTCAGAACGTGCTCCCTTAATACCTCAGAAAGTGCTCCCTCAGTACCTCAGAAAGTGCTCCCTTAATACCTCAGAAAGTGCTCCCTCAGTACTTCAGAAAGTCCTCCCTCAGTGCCTCAGAAAGTGGTCCCTCAATACCTCGGATAGTTCTCCCTCAGTCGCTCAGAACGTGCTCCCTTAATACCTCAGAAAGTGCTCCCTCAGTACCTCAGAAAGTGCTCCCTCAATACCTCAGAAAGTGCTTCCTCAGTATGTCAGAATGTGCGCCCTTAGTACCTCAAACAGTGCTCCCTCAATACCTCAGAAATTGCTCCCACAATACCTCAGAAAGTGCTCCCTCAATACCTCAGAAAGTGATCCCTCAGTACCTCAGAAAGTGCTCTCTCAATATCTCAGTCAGTGCTCCCTCAATACATCAGATAGTTCTCCCTGAATAACTCAGATAGTTCTCCGTCAATCCCTCAGATAGTTCTCCCATAGTACCTCAGAAAGTACCCCCTCAATACATCAGAAAGAGCTCCCTCAGTACCTCAGAAAGTGCTACCTCAGATAGTACTCCCTCAATACATCAGGAAGTGCTCCCTCAATATCTCAGATAGTGCTCCCTCAACACCTCAGATAGTGCTCCCTCAATACCTCAGAAAGTGCCCCCTCAATACCTCAGATAGTTCTCCCTCAATACCTCAGAAATTTCTCCCTCAAAAGCTCAGATCGTGCTCCCTCAGTAATTCAGATAGTGCTCCCTCAGTACCGCAGATAATTCTCACTCAGTACCTCAGAAAGTGCTCCCTCAGTACCTCAGAAAGTGCTCCCTTAATGCCTCAGAGAGTTCTCCCTCAGGACCTCAGGAAGTGCTCTTTCAATAACTCAGAAAGTGCACCCTCAATAGATCGCATAGTTCTCCCTCAGTACCTCATATAATGCTCCCTCAATTACTCAGAAGGTACTCCCTCAACACCTGAAAAAGTGCTCCCTCAATACCTCAGAAATTGATCCCACAGTACCTCAGACAGTGCTCACTCAATGCCTCAGGAAGTGCTCCCTCAGTACCTCAGAAAGTGCTCACTCAGTACCTCAGAATGTGCAACCCCAGTACATCAGAAAGTGCTCGCTCAGTACCTCAGAAAGAGCTCCCTCAATACCTCAGAAAGTGCTGCCTCAATACCTCAGATCGTCCTCCCTCAGTGCCTCAGAAATTGCTCCCTCAATACTTCAGAAAGTGCAACTTCAGTACCTCAGAAAGTGCTCCCTCAGTACCTCAGAAATTGCTCCCTCAATACCTTGGATAGTTCTCCCTCAGGACCTCAGAAAGTGCTCCCTTAATACCTCAGAAAGTGCTCCCTCAGTACTTCAGATAGTGCTCCCTCAGTACCGCAGATAATTCTCACTCAGTACCTCAGAAAGTGCTCCCTTAATGCCTCAGAGAGTTCTCCCTCAGGACCTCAGGAAGTGCTCTTTCAGTAACTCAGAAAGTGCGCCCTCAATAGATCGCATAGTTCTCCCTCAGTACCACATATAATGCTCCCTCAATTACTCAGAAGGTGCTCCCTCAACATCTGAAAAAGTGCTCCCTCAATACCTCAGAAAGTGATCCCTCAGTACCTCAGACAGTGCTCACTCAATGCCTCAGGAAGTTCTCCCTCAGTACCTCAGAAAGTGCTCCAACAGTACCTTAGAAAGTGCTCCCTCAATGTCTCAGAAAGTGCTCCCTCAATACATCAGATATTTCTCCCTCAGCACCTCAGAAAGAGCCCCTCTCAATACCTCAGAATGTGCTCCCTCAGTACCTCAGTCAGTGCTCCCTCAGTACCTCAGTCAGTTCTCCCTCAGCACCTCAGATAGCTCTCCCTGAATAACCCAGATAGTTCTCCGTCAATACCCCAGTTAGTTCTCCCTTAGTACCTCAGAAAGTGCCCCCTCAATACATCAGAAAGTGCTCGCTCAGTACCTCAGAAAGAGCTCCCTCAATACCTCAGAAAGTGCTCCCTCAATACCTCAGATCGTACTCCCTCAGTGCCTCAGAAACTGCTCCCTCAATACCTCAGAAAGTGCAACCTCAGTACCTCAGAAAGTGCTCCCTCAGTACCTCAGAAATTTCTCCCTCAATACCTTGGATAGTTCTCCCTCAGGACCTCAGAAAGTGCTCCCTTAATACCTCAGAAAGTGCTCCCTCAGTACTTCAGAAAGTCTTCCCTCAGTGCCTCAGAAAGTGGTCCCTCAATACCTCGGATAGTTCTCCCTCAGTAGCTCAGAAAGTGCTCCCTTAATACCTCAGAAAGTGCTCCCTCAGTACCTCAGAAAGTGCTCCCTCAATACCTCAGAAAGTGCTTCCTCAGTATGTCAGAATGTGCGCCCTGAGTACCTCAATCAGTGCTACCTCAATACCTCAGAAATTGCTCCCACAATACCTCAGAAAGTGCTCCCTCAGTACCTCAGAAAGTGATCCCTCAGTACCTCAGACTATACTCCCTCAGTACCTCAGAACGTGCTCCCTCAATACCTCAGAAAGTGTTCCCTCAAGACCTCAGAAAGTGTTCCCTCAATACTTCAGACAGTGCTCCCTCTGTACCTCAGATAGTTCTCGCTCAATACCTCATTAGCTGCTCCCTCAATACATCAGACAGTGCTCCCTCAATACTTCAGATAATGCTTCCTCAGTACTTCAGATAGTTCTCCCTCAATACCTCAGAAAGTCCCCCATCAATACCTCAGATAGTTCTCCCTCAATCCCTCAGAAGGTTCTCCCTCAATAGCTCAGATCGTGCTCCCTCAGTACTTCAGATGGTGCTCCCTCAGTACCGCAGATAATTCTCCCACAGTACCTCAGAAAGTGCTCCCTCAATACCTCAGATAATGCTCCCTCAATTCCTCAGACAGCACTCCCTCAGTACCTCAGAAAGTGCTCGGCAGTACCTCTGACAGTGCTCCCCCAATACCTCAGAAAGTGATCTCTCAGACCTCAGTAATTGTTCCCTCAATAGCTCAGATAGTTCTCCCTCAGTATCTCAGAAAGTGCTCTCTCAGCAGCCCAGAAAGTGCTCCCTCAGTATCTCAGAAATTGCTCCCTCAATGTCTCAGAAAGTGCTCCCTCAGGACCTCAGACAGTGATCCCCCAATACCTCAGAAAGTGCTCCCTCAATGTCTCAGAAAGTGCCCTCTCAATACTTCAGATAGTTCCCCCTTAGTACCTCAGAATGTGGCCCTTCAATACCTCAGAAAGTGCTCCCTCAGTACCTCAGCAAGTGCCAGCTTCGTACCTCAGATAGTGCTCCCTCAATACCTCAGAAAGTGCTCCCTCAATACCTCAGAATTTGCTCCCTCAATAATTCAGATAGTGCTCCCTCAATACCTCAGCAAGTCCTCCCTCAATACTTCAGATCGTGCTCTCTCAGTACCTCAGATAGTTCTCCCTCAGTACATCAGCTAATGCTCTCTAAATACTTCAGAAAGTGCCCCCTCAATACCTCAAAAGTGCCCCCTCAATACCTCAGAAAGTGCTCCCTCAAGACCTCAGAATGTGCTCCCTCAAGACCTCAGAAAGTGCTCCCTCAATACATCAGACAGTGCTCCCTCAATACTTCAGATAGTGCTCCCTCAATATTTCAGATAGTTCACCCTCAATACCTCAGATATTGCACCCTCAATACCTCTGAAAGTGGTCCCTCATTACCTCAGAAAGTGCTCCCTCAATACATCAGAAAGTGCTCCCTCAATAGCTCAGATAGTGCTCCCTCAGTACCTCAGATAATGCTCCCTCAATTCCTCAGATAGTGCTCCCTCAGTACATCAGTAATTGCTCCCCCAGTACCTCAGAAAGTGCTCCCTCAATACCTCAGGAAGTGCTCTCTCAGTACCTCAGAAAGTGCTCCCTCAATATCTCAGTCAGTGCTCCCTCAATACATCAGATAGTTCTCCCAGAATAACTCAGATAGTTCTCCCATAGTACCTCAGAAAGTACCCCCTCAATACATCAGAAAGAGCTCCCTCAGTACCTCAGAAAGTGCTACCTCAGATAGTGCTCCCTCAAGACATCAGGAAGTGCTCCCTCAATATCTCAGATAGTGCTCCCTCAATACCTCAGAAAGTGCCCCCTCAATACCTCAGTTAGTTCTCCCTCAATCCCTCAGAATGTCCTCCCTCAATAGCTCAGATAGTGCTCCCTCAGTACCGCAGATAATTCTCCCTCAGTACCTCAGAAAGTGCTCCCTCAGTACCTCAGAAAGTGCTCTTTCAATAACTCAGAATGTGCACCCTCAATAGCTCACATACTTCTCCCTCAGTACCTCATATAATGCTCCCTCAATTCCTCAGAAGGTGCTCCCTCAACACCTGAAAAAGTGCCCCCTCAGTACCTCAAACAGTGCTCCCTCAATACCTCAGAAATTGCTCCCACAAAACCTCAGAAAGAGTTCCCTCAGTACCTCAGAAAGTGATCCCTCAGTACCTCAGACTATACTCCCTCAGTACCTCAGAAAGTGTTCCCTCAAGACCTCAGAAAGTGTTCCCTCAATACTTTAGAAAGTGTTCCCTCAATACTTCAGACAGTGCTCCCTCAATACCTCAGAAAGTGCTCCCTCAATACCTCAGAAAGTGCTCACTCAATATCTCAGAATTTGCTCCCTCAATACCTCAGATAGTTCTGCCTCAGTACCTCAGAAAGTGACCCCTCAATACCTCAGAAAGTGCTCCTTCAGTACCTCAGAAAGTGCTAGCTCAGTACCTCAGATAGTGCTCCCTCAATACCTCAGAAATTTGCTCCCTCAATACTTCAGATCGTGGTCTCTCAATACCTCAGATAGGTCTCCCTCAGTACCTCAGATAGTGCTCCCTAAATACCTCTGAAAGTGCGTCCTCAGTACCTGAGAAAGTGCTCCCTCAATACCTCAGAATTTAATCCCTCAATACCTCAGAAATTGCTCCCTCAGTGCCTCAGAAATTGCTCCCTCGGTATCTCATAAAGTACTCCCTCAAACCTCAGAAAGTGCTCCCTCAGTACCTCAGGAAGTGCTCCCTCAATGTCTCAGAAAGTGCTCCCTCAATACATCAGATAGTTCTCCCTCAGCACGTCAGAAAGAGCCCCTCTTAATACCTCAGAAAGTGCTTCCTCAGTACCTCAGTCAGTGCTCCCTCAGTAACTCAGTCAGTGCTCCCTCAGTACCTCAGATAGTTCTCCCTGAATAACCCAGATAGTTCTCCGTCAATACCTCAGTTAGTTCTCCCTTAGTACCTCAAAAAGTGCCCCCTCAATACATCAGAAAGTGCTCCCTCAGTACCTCAGAAAGAGCTCCCTCAGTACCTCAGAAAGTGCTATCTCAGATAGATCTCCCTCAGTACCTCAGAATGTGCTCCCTCAATACCTCAGAAAGTGCTCCCTCAATACCTCAGAAAGTGCTCCCTCAGTACCTCAGAAAGAGCTCCCTCAGTACCTCAGAAAGTGCTATCTCAGATAGATCTCCCTCAGTACCTCAGAATGTGCTCCCTCAATACCTCAGAAAGTGCTCCCTCAATACCTCAGAAAGTGCTTCCTCAGTACGTCAGAATGTGAGCCCTTAGTACCTCAAACAGAGCTCCCTCAATACCTCAGAAATTGCTCCCACAATACCTCAGAAAGAGCTCCCTCAGTACCTCAGAAAGTGATCCCTCAGTAACTCAGACTATACTCCCTCAGTACCACAGAAAGTGTTCCCTCAATACTTCAGACAGTGCTCCCTCTGTACCTCAGATAGTTCTCGCTCAATACCTCATTAACTGCTCCCTCAATACATCAGACAGTGCTCCCTCAATACCTCAGAAATTTGCTCCCTCAATACTTCAGATAGTGATCCCTCAATACCGCAGAAACTATTCCCTCATTACCTCAGAAAGTGCTCCCTCAATACTTCAGATAGTGCTCCCTCAATACCTCAGTAATTGCTCCCACAATACTTCAGATAGTGCTCCCTCGATACCTCAGAAAGTGCTCCCTCAATACCTCAGAAAGTGCTCACTCAATATCTCAGAATTTGCTCCCTCAATACCTCAGAAAGTGCTCCCTCAGCACCTCAGAAAGTGCTCCCTCAATACCTCAGAAAGTGCTCCCTCAATACCTCAGATAGTTCTCCCTCAGTACCTCAGATAGTGGTCCCCAATACCTCAGAAAGTGCTCTCTTAGTACCTCAGAAAGTGTTCCCTCAATACCTCAGAAAGTGCTCCCTCAGTACCTCAGAAGGTTATCCCTCAGGACCACAGACAGTACTCCCTCAGTACCTCAGAAAGTGCTCCCTGAATACCTCAGAAAATGTTCCCTCAAGACCTCAGAAAGTGTTCCCTCAATACCTCAGATAAGTCTCCCTCAGTACATCAGATAGTGCTCCCTAAATACCTCTGAAAGTGCTTCCTCAGTACTTCAGAAACTGCTCCCTCAATTTCTCACAAAGTGCTCCTCCATTACCTCAGAACGTGCTCCCTCAATAACTCAGAATTTGATCCCTCAATACCTCAGAAATTGCTCCCTCAGTGCCTCAGAAATTGCTCCCTCGGTATCTCATAAAGTGCTCCCTCAAACCTCAGAAAGTGCTCCCTCAGTACCTCAGGAAGTGCTCCCTCAATGTCTCAGAAAGTGCCCCCTCAATACCTCAGAAGGTGCTCCCACAATACCTCAGAATTTGCTCCCTCAATAATTCAGATAGTGCTCCGTCTATGCCTCAGCAAGTCCTCCCTCAATACTTCAGATAGTGCTCTCTCAGTACCTCAGTTAGTTCTCCCTCAGTACATCAGACAGAGCTACCTAAATACCTCTGAAAGTGCTTCCTCAGTTCCTCAGAAAGTGCTCCCTCTGTACCTCAGTAAGTGCTCCCTCAATACCTCAGAAAGTGTTCCCTCAATGTCTCAGAAAGTGCTCCCTCAATACATCAGATAGCTCTCCCTCAGCACCTCAGAAAGTGCCCCCTCAATACCTCAGAAAGTGCCCCCTCAGTACCTCAGGAAGTGCTCTCTCAGTACCTCAGAAAGTGCTCCATCAATATTTCAGATAGTGCTCCCTCAATACCTCACATAGTTCTCCCTCAGTACCTCCGATAGTGCTCCCTCAATATTTCAGAATGTGCTCCCACAATATTTCAGATAGTTCTCCCTCAATACCTCAGAAAGAGCTCCCTTAATACCTCAGAAAGTGCTCCCTCAATACCTCAGATATTTCTCCCTCAGTTCCTCAGAAAGTGCCCCCTCAATTCCTCAGAAAATGCTCACTCATTTCCTCAGAAAGTGCTAGCTCAGTAGCTCAGAAAGTGCTCCCTCATTACCTCAGCAAGTCCACCCTCAATAATTCAGATAGTGCTCCCTCAATACCTCATCAAATCCTCCCTCAAACTTCAGATAGTTCTCCCTCAGTACATCAGTTAGTGCTCCCTAAATATCTCTCAAAGTGCTTCCCCAGTACCTCAGAAAGTGCTCCCTCAATACCTCAGAATCTGCTCCTCCAGTATCTCAGAAAGTGCTCTCTCAGTGCCTCAGAAAGTGCTCCCTCAGTACCTCATAAAGTGCTCCCTCAATACCTCAGAAAGTGCTCCCTCAGTACCTCAGGAAGTGCTCCCTCAATGTCTCAGAAAGTGCTCCCTCAATACCTCAGATAGTTCTCCCTCAATACCTCAGAAAGTGCCCCCGCAATACCTCAGAATGTGCTCCCACAATTTTTCAGATAGTTCTCCCTCAATACCTCAGATAGTCCTCCCTCAATACCTCAGAAAGTGCACCCTCAGTACCTCAGAAAGTGCTCCATCAATATTTTAGATAGTTCTCCCTCAATACCTCAGATAGTGCTCCCTCAATACCTCAGATAGTGCTCCCTCAATACCTCAGAAAGTGCTCCCTCAAAAGCTCAGATATTTCTCCCTCAGTACCTCAGATAATGCTCCCTCAATTCCACAGAGAGCACTCCCTCAGTACCTCAGAAAGTGCTCGCCAGTACCTCAGACAGTGCTCCCCCAATACCTCAGAAAGTGCTGTCTCAGTACCTCAGAAATTGTACCCTCAATACCTCAGAAAGTGCTCCCTCAGTACCTCAGAAAGTGATCCTTCAGTACCTCAGACAGTATTCCATCAGTACCTCAGAAAGTGCTCCCTCAATACCTCAGAATGTGCTCCCTCAATACCTCAGATAGTTCACCCTCAGTATCTCAGAGAGTGCTCACTCAATATCTCAGAATGTGCTTCCTCAATATTTCAGATAGTTCTCCCTCAATAGCTCAGATAGTTCTCCCTCAGTACCTCAGATAATGCTCCCTCAATTCCTCAGATAGAACTCCCTCAGTACCTCAGAAATTGCTCCCCCAGTAACTCAGAAACTGCTCCCTCAATACCTCAGAACTTCCTCCCTCAGTACCTCAGAAAGTGCACTCTCAATGCCTCAGAAAGTGCTCCCTCAGTACCTCCGAACGTGCTACCTCAACCTCAGAAAGTGCTCCCTCAATAACTCAGAAAGTGTTCCATCACGATCTAAGATAATTCTCCCTCAATACCTCAGATAGTGCTCCCTCAATACTTCAGAAAGTGCTCCCTGAATACTTCAGATAGTGCTCACTCAATACCTCAGAATGTGCTCCATTAGTCCCTCAGAAAGTGCTCCCCAGTACCTCAGACAGTGCTCCCTCAATACCTCAGAAAGTGCTCTCTCAGCAGCTCAGAAAGTGCTCCCTCAGTACCTCAGAAAGTGCTCCCTCAACCTCAGAACGTCCTCCCTCAATACCTCAGAAAGTGCTCCCTCAATATTTAAGATAGTTCTCCCTCAATATCTCAGAAAGTGCTCCCACAATATTTCAGATAGTTCTCCCTCAATACGTCAGAAAGTGCTCCCTCAATACTTCAGATAGTGGTCCCTCAATACCGCAGAAACTGTTCCCTCAATAACTCAGAATTTGCTCCCTCAATACCTCAGAAAGTGCTCCCTCAGTACCTCAGGAAGTGCTCCATCAATGTCTCAGAAAGTGCTCCCTCAATACCTGAGATAGTTAACCCTCAATGTCTGAGAAAGTGCCCCCTCAATACCACAGAAAGTGCTCCCTCAGTACCTTCGAAATTGCTAGCTCAGTACCTCCGATAGTGCTCCCTCAATACTTCAGAAAGTGCTCCCTCAATACCTCAGAATTTGCTCCCTCAATAATTCAGATAGTGCTCCCTCAATACCTTAGCAAGTCCTCCCTCAATACTTCAGATAGTACTCTCTCAGGACCTCAGATAGTTCTCCCTCAGTACATCAGACAGTGCTCCCTAAATACATGTGAAAGTGCTCCCACAGTAACTCAGAAAGTGCTCCCTCAATACCTCATATAGTGTTCCCTCAATACCTCAGGAAGTTCTCCCTCAATGTCTCAGAAAGTGCTCCCTCAATACATCAGATAGCTCTCCCTCAGCACCTCAGAAACTGTCCCCTCAATACCTCAGAAAGTCGTCCCTCAATACCTCAGAAAGTGCTCCATCAATACTTCAGATAGTGCTCCCTCAATACCTCAGATAGTTGTCCCTCAGTAGCTCAGATAGTACTCCCTCAATATCTCGGAATGCGCTCCCTCAATATTTCAGATAGTTCTCCCTCAATACCTCAGAAAGTGCTCCCTCAGTACCTCAGATAGTGCTCCCTTAATACCTCAGAAAGTGCTCCCTCAGTACCTCAGAAAGTGATCCCTCAGTACCTCAGACAGTATTCCCTCAGTACCTCAAAAAGTTCTCCCTCAATACCTCAGAAAGTGTTCCCTCAAGACCTCAGAAAGTGCTCCCTCAATACTTCAGACAGTGCTCCCCCAATACCTCAGATAGTGCTCCCTCAATACTTCAGATAGTGATCACTCAATACCTCATTAAGTGCTCCCTCAATACATCAGACAGTGCTCCCTCAATACTTCAGAAAGTGCTCCCTCAGTACCTCAGATAGTGCACCCTCAATACCTCAGAAAGTGCTCCCTCAATACCTCAGAAAGTGCTCCCTCAATACCTCAGATAGTTCTCCCGCAGTACCTCAGATAATGCTCCCTCAAATCCTCAGATAGTGCTCCCTCAGTACCGCAGAAATTGCTCCCCCAGTAACTCAGAACCTGCTTCCCCAATACCTCAGAAAGTGCTCCCCCAATGTCACAGAAAGTGCCCCCTCAATACCTCAAAAAGTGCTCCCTCAGTACCTCAGGAGGTGCTCCTGCAACCTCTGATAGTGCTCCCTCAATAGCTCAGATAATGTTCCCTCAATACCTCAGAATTTGCTCCCTCAATACCTCAGAAAGTTCTCTCTCAGTCCCTCAGAAAGTGCTCCCTCAATACCTCAGAATGTGCTCCCTCCATATCTCAGATAGTGCTCCCTCAATACCTCAGATAGTGCTCCCTAAATACCTCTGAAAGTGCTCCCTCAATTTCTCAGTAAGTGCTCCCTCAATACCTCAGAAAGTGCTTCCTCAATACCTCAGAAAGTCATCCTTCAATATCTCAGAAAGTTCTCCATCAATAGCTTAGATAGTGCTCCCTCAATACTTCAGATAGTGCTCTCTCAGTACCTCAGATAGTTCTCCCTCAGTACATCAGATAGTGCTCCCTAAATACCTCTGAAAGTGCTCCCTCAATTCCTCAGTAAGTGCTTCCTCAAGACCTCAGAAAGTGCTCCCTCAATACCTCAGAAAGTGATCCTTCAGTACCTCAGAAAGTGCTCCCTCAGTACCTCAGACAGTGCTTCATCAATACCTCAGAAAGTGCTCCGTCAGTACCTCAGAAAGTGCTCCCTCAGAACCTCAGGAAGTGCTCCCTCAATACCTCAAAAAGTGCTACATCAGTCCTTCAGAAAGTGCTCCCTCAATACCTCAGAAAGTGCTCCCTCAATTCCTCAGTAAGTGCTTCCTCAAGACCTCAGAAAGTGCTCCCTCAATACCTCAGAAAGTGATCCTTCAGAACCTCAGAAAGTGCTCCCTCAGTACCTCAGACAGTGCTCCCTCAATACCTCAGAAATTGCTCCCTCAGTACCTCAGAAAGTGCTCCCTCAGAACCTCAGAAAGTGCTCCGTCAATACCTCAAAAAGTGCTAACTCCGTCCTTCAGAAAGCGCTGCCTCAATACATCAGAAATTGCTCCCTCAATACCTCAGAAATTGCTACCTCAATACCTCAGATAATTCTCCCTCAGTACATCAGAAAGTGCACGCTCAGTACCTCATATAGTACTCCCTAAATACCTCAGAAATTGCTCCCTCAATAGCTCCGATAGTTCTCGCTCAGTAGCTCTAATAATGCTCCCTCAATTCCTCAGATATTTCTCCCTCAATACCTCAGAAAGTTCTCCATCAATACCGAAGAAAGCGTCACTTTATTGTGTTTAACCCCCAAAGCCCCTAAGACAGTAGCTCCACAAAACATTCACATCCTCAACATTTCAGGATGCAGCCCAGCTCCCCCCTCAGATTGCGTTCAAACCCCTTCAGACTGGAAGGACCCACATCCACCCCTGTCCAAGATTGGAGCCCAGGTCCCCAGAACATTCCTTGTCTCTCTGGATTAATTTTAGAATTCCTACAGTGTAGAAGCAAGCCATTCCGTCCATTGGCTCCACACTGACTGTCTGAACAGCATCCCACCCAGACTCACATCCTCTACTCTATCCCTGTAATGCTGCATTTCCCATGGCATCTTTGGGCGGTGGGAGGAAACTGGATCACCTGGAGGGAACCCGCACAGATACAGAGAGAATGTGTAAACTCCACACAGTCAGTCACCGGGAGTTAGAATCAAACCACTGAGAGACCGTGCTGTCCTCTCTCCTGGAATGCCATCTCATCTAACCTTTTACTAAGCAACCTCCCATGTGAAACCTTCTCATCTGTCTCCTTGGTCATCCCTTCAAAAGCTCTATCAACTTGGACACATCATTTCCACAAACAAAGCCAAGCTGACTATGCCGAATCAATTCTTGCTTTTCCAAATGCATGTAAATTGTCTCTCAGAATGCCCTCCAACAGCTTACCCACCACTGCCATCAGGCTCACAGCTCCATAGTTCAATGGCTGTTCCTTGTAGCCTTACTTCAATAATGGCCCATCATTAATCACCCTCCAGTCTTCAGGCACCTCACCCGTTACCACTGATCGGTCCATCTGACAAGGCCATCTCCATCCTTCTGTAATCTAAGGCTATCATCCTCAGTATTTATCACCCAACCAATCTTCATATCATTCATGAACCCAATGATTAACCCTCCACCATTCAAATCTAAATCTTTTCGATCAACCACATCAGCAAGACCCCAACAGTGAGACATGAACAGACAGAGATTTCTAATTGGGCCATCACTGTCTGCTTCCTGCCACTCAGCATTCTGCGCCAAATTCCTTGGATCTTGAGTTTTTATGTTCATTATCAGTTTCCAATATTGATCCTGATAAAAGCCTTACTGACCTCCAAGCAGGCGACAGGAAAGTATTGCCCTTATTTACACACCTGGTCACCTCCTTAAAAAGTGCAATCCCATTGGTCAGACCTGACCCTCCCCTTAACACAACCATTCTGACTGGTCTTCATGAACTCCAGTCTCTTTAAATGCTGATTAATTCTATCTCCCAAAATTGCTTCCAACAGACGCCCCACACACGATATTAGCCTGACTGGCCTGTAGCTGCCTGGTATATCCCATGCTCCTTCTTGAATAACAGTACCACATGGTCAGTCCGACGACACCTGTCCTGTGGCCAGAGGGGATTTGAAAATGTTTGCAAGTGTACCTGCTACTTCCTCCATCACCTCATTCGGTAAACTGAGATACATTTCCACCGTCTTTGGAGATTTATTGGGTTGTAAGAAGGCCACACCACTCAGAACCATCTCTCTCTCTATATATATACGCTCATTCATTTAATTGTATCACAGAGCATCTCCACGATTTCATATCAAACCTGTCCCAATGAGCACCGACATAATGCATCCATTCACTGTAGTCTCTGGGTCCATGCACAAATCCTCACTGCGTTACACAACCTACTCTTTCTCTCATTATCAATTCACTCTTAATGTCACTGTAAGGTGCTTTCAGATTTTTTTTTCCTCTCTTAGCACTCCTCTCCCCCAGGCAATTAGCCTGCAATACGATTTGGAGGAGTGTGGATTAGCATTGGGAAGCTCAGAAATAAGGGACACACGACTGTGCTGAGTGTGGGACAGTGGGATTCATTTGGGATGAGCACATGGAAGCTGAGGAATAAACCTCAGCCCTGCAGCATGAAAATATCCCTTTGAGCTGGCAGGTCAGTCACACGAAACAGAAACCCCAACACTGGGAAAAGAGGGTGGTAACCAAATGAAGACGGTCTGTTTGAACACAGTCTCTGGAATCTGGACGTGGGAATCATTGCTGAGCAGGGTATGTAGGAAGCAGAGGCAGAAATGTACTGAACAATTTCGGATATTCCTCTTAGGCCACAAGATGTGGGAGCAGAAATTAGGCCATTCAGCCCATCTGATAGCGTGGCACTCACTCAGTCCTGACTCTCTTACAATGCAAGTATCCCCCAGACTGATGCGCTGACAGTGCAGCACTCCCTCAGTAATGATCCCCTGACAGTGCAGCACTCCCTCAGTACTGACTCTCTGACACTGCAGCACTCCCTCAGTACTGACCTTCTCACAGTGCAGCACTGCCCCCAGATTGATCCTCTGACATTGCGGCAATCCCCCATTCCTGACCCCCTGATAGCGCAGCACTCCCTCAGTAGTATCCTCTGACAGTGCAGCACTCCCTCAGTACTGACCTTCCAACAGTATGGCACAACCACAGTGCTGTCTCTCTGACAGTGCAGCCCTCCCGCAGAACTGACCCTCTGACAGTGCAGCACTCCCTCAGTACTGATCCTCCAACAATGCAGCTCTCCCACAGTACAGACCGCCTGATAGTGCAGCACTGCCTCAGTACTGACCCTCTGACAGTGTGACACTTCCTCAGTACTGACCCTCTGACAGTGCAGCACTCCCACAGTACAGACCCTCTGACAGTGCAGCACTCCCACACTACTGACCCTCTGACAGTGCAGCACTCCCTCAGCACTGACCCTCCGACAGTGCAGCACTCCCTCATTACTGACTCTCCGAGAGTGCTACACTCCCTCAGTACTGACCCTCTGACAGTGCAGCACTCCCACAGTACAGACCCTCTGACAGAGCAGCACTCCCAAAGGACAGAACCTCTGACAGTGCAGCACTCCATCAGTACTGACCCTCTGACAGTGCAGCACTCCCTCAGTACTGACCCTCTGACAGTGCAGCACTCCCTCAGTACTGACCCTCTGACAGTGCAGCACTCCCTCAGCACTGACCCTCTGACAGTGCAGCACTCCCTCAGTACTGACCCTCTGACAGTGCAGCACTCCCTCAGTACTGACCCTCTGACAGTGCAGCACTCCCTCAGTACTGACCCTCTGACATTGCAGCACTCCCACAGTACAGACCCTCTGACAGTGCAGCACTCCCTCAGTACTAACCCTCTGACAGTGCAGCACTCCCTCAGAACTGACCCTCTGACAGTGCAGCACTCTCTCCGTACAGACCCTATGACAGTGCAGCACTCTCTCCGTACAGACCCTCTGACAGTGCAGCACTCCCTCAGTACTGACCCTTTGACAGTGCAGCACTCCCTTAGTACTGACCCTCTGACAGTGTGGCACTCCCTCCGCACTGACCCTCTGACAGTGCAACACTCCCTCAGTACTGACCTTCCGAGAGTGCTACACTCCCTCAGCACTGACCATCCGACAGTGCAGCACTCCCTCAGTACTGACTCTCCGAGAGTGCTACACTCCCTCAGTACTGACCCTCTGACAGTGCAGCACTCCCACAGTACAGACCCTCTGACAGAGCAGCACTCCCACAGTACAGAACGTCTGACAGTGCAGCACTCCCTCAGTACAGACCCTCTGACAGTGCAGCATTCCCTCAGTACTGACCCTCTGACAGTGCAGCACTCCCTCAGTACTGACCGTCTGACAGTGCAGCACTCCCTCAGTACTGACCCTCTAGCAGTGCAGCACTCCCTCAGCACTGACCCTCTGACAGTGCAGCACTCCATCAGTACTGACCCTCTGACAGTGCAGCACTCCCTCAGTACTGACCCTCTGACAGTGCAGCACTCCCTCAGTTCTGACCCTCTGACAGTGCAGCACTCCCTCAGCACTGACCCTCTGACAGTGCAGCACTCCCTCAGTACTGACCCTCTGACAGTGCAGCACTCCCTCAGTACTGACCCTCTGACAGTGCAGCACTCCCTCAGTACTGACCCTCTGACATTGCAGCACTCCCACAGTACAGACCCTCTGACAGAGCAGCACTCCCACAGGACAGAACCTCTGACAGTGCAGCACTCCCTCAGTACAGACCCTCTGACAGTGCAGCACTCCCTCAGTACTGACCCTCTGACAGTGCAGCAATCCCTCAGTACTGACCGTCTGACAGTGCAGCACTCCCTCAGTACTGACCCTCTGGCAGTGCAGCACTCCCTCAGCACTGACCCTCTGACAGTGCAGCACTCCATCAGTACTGACCCTCTGACAGTGCAGCACTCCCTCAGTACTGACCCTCTGACAGTGCAGCACTCCCTCAGTACTGACCCTCTGACAGTGCAGCACTCCCTCAGCACTGACCCTCTAACAGTGCAGAACTCCCTCAGTACTGACCCTCTGACAGTGCAGCACTCCCTCAGTACTGACCCTCTGACAGTGCAGCACTCCCTCAGTACTGACCCTCTGACATTGCAGCACTCCCACAGTACAGACCCTCTGACAGTGCAGCACTCCCTCAGTACTAACCCTCTGACAGTGCAGCACTCCCTCAGAACTGACCCTCTGACAGTGCAGCACTCTCTCTGTACAGACCCTATGACAGTGCAGCACTCTCTCCGTACAGACCCTCTGACAGTGCAGCACTCCCTCAGTACTGACCCTTTGACAGTGCAGCACTCCCTTAGTACTGACCCTCTGACAGTGTGGCACTCCCTCCGCACTGACCCTCTGACAGTGCAGCACTCCCTCAGTACTGACCCTCCGAGAGTGCTACAGTCCCTCAGCACTGACCATCCGACAGTGCAGCACTCCCTCAGTACTGACTCTCCGAGAGTGCTACACTCCCTCAGTACTGACCCTCTGACAGTGCAGCACTCCCACAGTACAGACCCTCTGACAGAGCAGCACTCCCACAGTACAGAACCTCTGACAGTGCAGCACTCCCTCAGTACAGACCCTCTGACAGTGCAGCACTCCCTCAGTACTGGCCCTCTGACAGTGCAGCACTCCCTCAGTACTGACCGTCTGACAGTGCAGCACTCCCTCAGTACTGACCCTCTAGCAGTGCAGCACTCCCTCAGCACTGACCCTCTGACAGTGCAGCACTCCATCAGTACTGACCCTCTGACAGTGCAGCACTCCCTCAGTACTGACCCTCTGACAGTGCAGCACTCCCTCAGTTCTGACCCTCTGACAGTGCAGCACTCCCTCAGCACTGACCCTCTGACAGTGCAGCACTCCCTCAGTACTGACCCTCTGACAGTGCAGCACTCCCTCAGTACTGACCCTCTGACAGTGCAGCACTCCCTCAGTACTGACCCTCTGACATTGCAGCACTCCCACAGTACAGACCCTCTGACAGTGCAGCACTCCCTCAGTACTAACCCTCTGACAGTGCAGCACTCCCTCAGAACTGACCCTCTGACAGTGCAGCACTCTCTCCGTACCGACCCTCTGACAGTGCAGCACTCTCTCCGTACAGACCCTCTGACAGTGCAGCACTCCCTCCGCACTGACCCTCTGACAGTGCAGCCCTCCCTCTGTACTGACCCCCTGACAGTGCAGCACTCCCTCTGTACTGACCCCCTGACAATGCAGCACTCCCTCTGTACTGACCCCCTGACAGTGCAGCACTCCCTCTGTACTGACCCTCTGACAGTGCAGCACTCCCTCCGTACTGACCCTCTGACAATGAGGCATTGCATGTATACTGACCCTCCCACAGTGTGGGGCACGTTCATACTGACATTCAGACAATGCGGCACATTCTCTGATCATTCAGTACTCCCTCAGAACTGACCCTCTGACACTGCAACAGCCACTTGGCCCTGCGCCCCTGACGGTGCTGCAATCCCTCAGTACTGACCTTCTGACAGTGCAGCACTCTCTCAGTACTGACCCTCTGACTGTGCAGCTCTCCCTCAGCACTGCTCCTTTGACACTGCAGCACACCCTCAGAAATGACGCTCTGACACAACAGCATTCCCTCAGTACTGACACTCTGACACTGCAGCACTCTCTTTGTGCTGACTTTTCTACAATGTGGCATTCCGTCAGTACTGACCCTCCGACAATGTAGCCCTCCCTCAATACCGAAGCACTTACAGTGCAGCACTCCCTCGATACCGACCCTCTGATAATGTGGCATTTTCTCAGTACTGACCCTCCGACAGAGCAGACCTCCCTCAGTACTGACACTCTGACAGTGCGGCACTGCCTCAGTACTGACCCTTTGGCAGTGCAGCACTCCCTCAGGGCTGACCGTTTGGCAGAGCAGCACTCCCTCAGTACTGACGCTCTGAAATAACACTCCCTCAGAACTGACACACTGACTGTGTAGCGCTCCCTCAGTAATGACCCTTTGAGCGTGCATCACTCTCAGTACTGACCCTCTGAAACAACACTCCCTCAGAACTGACACACTGACCGTGTAGGGCTCCCTCAGTAATGACCCTTTGAGTGTGCATCACTCTCTCAGTACTGACCCTCTGGCAATGCAGCAATCACTCAGTACTGACTGTCTGACACATAGTGTGGAGCTCCCTCAGTACTGACCCCCTCACAGTGCGGTGATCCCTCAGTACTGACCCCCTCACAGTGCGGTGAACCCTCAGTACTGACCCCCTCACAGCGCGGTGCTCCCTCAGTACTAATCCCCTCAGAGTGTGGTGCTCCCTCAGTACTGACCCCCTCACAGCGCGGTTCTCCCTCAGTACTAATCCCCTCAGAGTGTGGTGCTCCCTCAGTAAAGACCCCCTCACATCGCGGTGATCCCTCAGTACTAATCCCCTCAGAGTGTGGTGCTCCCTCAGTAAAGACCCCCTCACATCGCGGTGATCCCTCAGTACTAATCCCCTCAGAGTGTGGTGCTCCCTCAGTACTGACCCCCTCACATCGCGGTGATCCCTCAGTACTAATCACTTCAGACTGCGGTACTCCCTCAGTTCTAACCCTTTCACAGTGCAGCGCTCCCTCAGTAGTAACTCTCTCACAGTGCGACACTCTGACAGCATGGCCATCCATTAGTACTGACCGTCAGAGAGAGTGCACTTCATCATTACTGACTCTCTCACTGCACAGCAATCCCTCCATCCTGACGCACTGACAATGCAGCGCTCCCTCCACACTGATCCTCTGACAATGCTGCACTCCCTCCACACTGACCCTCTGACAGTGCAGCACTCCCTCAGTACTGACCTTCTGGCAGTGCAATTCTCCCTCAATACTGTTCCTATGACAGTGCAGCACTCCCTCAGTACTGACCCTTAGGCAGTGCAGCACTCCCTCAGTACTGACCCTTTGGCAGTGCAGCTCTCCCTCAGTACGGACCCTCTGAAACAACACTCCCTCAGAACTGACACACTGACTGTGTAGCGCTCCCTCAGTAATGACCCTTTGAGTGTGCATCACTCTCTCAGTACTGACCCTCTTGCAATGCAGCAATCACTCAGTACTCACTGTCTGACACATAGTGGGAGCTCCCTCAGTACTGACCCCCTCACAGTGCGGTGATCCCTCAGTACTGACCCCCTCAGTGTGCAGTGCTCCCTCAGTACTGACCCCCTCACAGTGCGGTGATCCCTCAGTACTGACCCCCTCAGTGTGCAGTGCTCCCTCATTACTGACCCCCTCACAGTGCGGTGATCCCTCAGTTCTGACACCCTCACAGTGCGGTGATCCTTCAGTACTGACCCCCACAGAGTGCAGTGCTCCCTCAGTACTGACCCACTCACAGTGCAGTGCTCCCTCAGTACTGACCCACTCACAGTGCGGTGATCCCTCAGTACTGACCCCCTCACAGCGCGGTGATCCCTCAGTACTGACCCCCTCACATCGCGGTGATCCCTCAGTACTGACCCCCTCACATCGCGGTGGTCCCTCAGTACTAATCCCCTCAGAGTGTGGTGCTCCCTCAGTACTGACTCCCTCACATCGCGGTGATCCCTCAGTACTGACCCCCTCACATCGCGGTGATCCCTCAGTACTAATCCCCTCAGAGTGTGGAGCTCCCTCAGTACTGACCCCCTCAGAGTGTGGTGCTCCCTCAGTACTGACCCCCTCACAGCGCGGTGATCCCTCAGTACTAATCCCCTCAGAGTGTGGTGCTCCCTCAGTATTGACCCACTCACATCGCGGTGATCCCTCAGTACTAATCCCCTCACAGTGCGGTGATCCCTCAGTACTGACCCCCTCACATCGCGGTGATCCCTCAGTACTAATCCCCTCAGAGTGTGGTGCTCCCTCAGTACTGACCCCCTCACAGTGCGGTGATCCCTCAGTACTAATCCCCTCACAGTGCAGTGATCCCTCAGTACTGACCCCCTCACATCGCGGTGGTCCCCCAGTACTAATCCCCTCAGAGTGTGGTGCTCCCTCAGTTCTAACCCTTTCACAGTGCAGCGCTCCCTCAGTAGTAACCCTCTCACAGTGCGACACTCTGACAGCATGGCCATCCATGAGTACTGACTCTCAGAGAGTGCGCACTTCATCATTACTGACCCCCTCACTGCACAGCAATCCCTCTGTCCTGACTCACTGACAATGCTGCACTCCCTCCATACTGACCCTCTGACAATGCTGCACTCCCTCCATACTGAATCTCTGAAAATGCTGCACTCCCTCCACACTGACCCTCTGACAATGCTGCACTCCCTCCATACTGATCCTGTCAATACAGCACTCCCTCCATACTGATCCTCTGAATAGTGATGTACTCCATCAGTACTGACTCTCTGACAGTGTGGAAGTGGCCCTATACTGACCCTCTGACAGTGTGGCCCAATCTCAGGACAAAACCTCTGACAGTGCAGCACTCCATCAGTACTGACTCATTGACAATGTAACACTCCCTAAGTACTGACCCATTGACAATGTAGTACTCCCTCAGTACTGACCCTCTGACAGTTCAGCACTCCCTCAGTACTGACCCTCTGACAGTGCAGCACTCCCTCAGCACTGACCCTCCGACAGTGTAACACTCCCTCAGCACTGACCCATTGACAGTTTAGCACTCCCTCAGTACTAACCCATTGACAATGTAGCACTCCCTCAGTACTGACCCATTGACAGTTTAGCACTCCCTCAGCACTGACCCATTGACAGTGTAGCACTCCCTCAGTACTAACCCTCTGGCTCGGTCCTGCACCTCTGACAGTCCAGCAGTGCCTCAATACTGACCAGCTGACAGTGTAGCACTCTCTCTGTAATGACCCTCTGACAGTGTAGCACTCTCTCTGTACTGACCCTCTGACAGTATGGTGCTCCCTCAGTACTGACCCTCTGTCATTTTCAACCCACCCTTAGCTTCTTCATTACGCTGATTTGAATACAAGCAAAGAAACAGAGTTAGTGACCATCCACCGTCACCCTGTTATAAAACTTATTTTCAAATGTGGCTTGTATGTGATTCCCACAGCCTCTAATAGTTGCCTGGAAGGTGGGGGTGAGCTGTACTCTCCTGCTGCAGTCCTTGGGTGTCCCACAGTGATGTTAGGGAGGGAGCTCCAGGAGTTTGACCTGAACCATGTAAAGAGCTCTCTTACTGGAGTGCCTTTTTAAAGGTGGGAAGTTATTATAGACCAGGAGGACACGAGAGCTGCTGTCTTGTCAGAGAGAGAGGCCTGGTGGGTCACACACCTCAGGTGAGAGGAGAGGTTGAGAAGCTGGGGCCTTCATGGTCATTTCAGACATGATAGAGATTGAACCAAAAATGTTGGCATCACGAACCTGTTAGCTGTGTTAACTGACCCCCCCCCCCCCCACTTTATGGCAGAGGGATTCAATCCCTTTAATAGAGCAAGCTGGAGAATTCAACACTAAAATCAACTTGTACGGTCGCGCTGGAGACCTGAAACATCAATACAGAGATTTCTGAAGAAGCTAAGCATATCCAGCAGAACCTCTGAAGGGAGAGGGAGAAAGAGACAGAGAGAGAGTTCACCTTTCAATCCAGTGATTTCTGCGGGAAAGTTCTTTCAGAACAGACCGTTTTGAGGAAGGATCACTTGAAATGCGAATTGTTCCTCTGTCTCTTCACCGTTGCTACCTGCTGAATTGTGCTGAATTTCCCCACCATCTGTTGACTTGAGAACTTGACCTGATCCAAGCGTCACTGAGTAATTCAGTCTGTGTTCAATGCCCTGAGGCTGCTTCTGCTGAAAGTTGACAAACAGGTTTAAGGCTGTGTAAGGTATTTTATTCGGAGGGTGGGATACATGGGAGAACAGATACAGAACACAGGCACACTGAAATGTTAGGTCTGAGCTGTTCCTTCTGATCTAACATCACAAAGTTACATTGATCAGGATCTTTGTGAAGTGCCTTTGTCAAGTGACCCTTCCTCAAAACGGTCTGTTCTGAAGGAACTTTCCCGCAGAAATCACTGGATTGAAAGGTGAACTCTCTCTCTGTCTCTTTCTCCCTCTCCCTTCAGAGATGCTGCCGGACATGCTGAGCTTCTTCAGCAATCTCTGTATTGATGTTTCAGGTCTCTAGCGCGTCCGTACAGATTGATTTTAGTGTTGAATTCTCAAGCTTGCTCTATTCAAGGGATTGAATCCCTCTGCTACAAAGCGGGGGAGGGGGGGGGGGGGGGGGGGGTCAGTTACCTCAGCTAACAGGTTCGTGATGCCAACATTGTTGGTTCAATCTCTATCATGTCTGAAATGACCAGGAAGGCCCCAGCTTCTCAACCTTGCCCCTCACCTGAGGTGTGTGACCCACCAGCCTCTCTCTCTGACAAGACAGCAGCTCTCGGGTCCTCCTGGTCTATAATAACTTCCCAACTTTAAAAAGGGCACTCCAGTAAGAGAGCTCTTTACATGGTTCAGGTCAAACTCCTGGATCTCCCTCCCTAACATCGCTGTGGGTCACCCAAGGACTGCAGCAGGAGAGTACAGCTCACCCCCACCTTCCAGGCAACTATTAGAGGCTGTGAGAATCACATACAAGCCACATTTGAAAATAAGTTTTATAACAGGGTGACGGTGGATGGTCACTAACTCTGTTTCTTTACCTCCGATCAAATCAGCGAAATGAAGAAGCAAAGGGTCAGTTGAAAATGACAATGATAGCCTTTTGTAGGTTGGTGTTTATTAGAGTTTGTATCGACTGTATGAATGTTTGAGCACTTATTCAAGGGCATGCAGGTAGCTGCCAGAGGAAGTGATGGGGGCTGGTATAATTGCGGCATTTAAAAGGCATCAGGATGAGTATGTGAATAGGAAGGGTTTAGAGGGATATCAGCCAAGTGCTAGCAAATGGAATGAAATGAGATGAGAATATCGGGTTGGTATGGACAAGTTGGACAGGAGGGTCTGTTTCCAAGCTGTGCATCTCAGTGACTCTGTGCCTCTGAAGGTCTATTGCAGAGTTTCAGACAGGGCTTGGTTTGTGTGTCTCTCTCATGCTTCCTCAGAATCTGCAAACCCTATGTCTCCAAATATACACAAGACTCTGTGAAATAGAAAAAAAGTGGGTCAGTGCTGAGGGAGTGCTGCACTGTCGGAAGGTCAACACTGAGGGAGTGCTGCACTGTTGGAAGGTCAGTACTGAGGGAGTGCTGCACTGTCCGAGGGTCAGTACTGAGGGAGTGCTGCACTGTCAGAGGGTCAGTACTGAGGGAGTGCTGCAATGTCAGAGGGTCAGTACTGATGGAGCGCCGCACTGTGAGAGGGTCAGTACTGAGGGAGTGCTGCACTGTCAGAGGGTCAGTACTGAGGGAGTGCTGCAGTGTCAGAGGGTCAGTACTGAGGGAGCGTTGCACTGTCAGATGGTCAGTACTGAGGGAGTGCTGCACTGTCAGAGGGTCAGTACTGATGGAGCGCTGCACTGTCAGAGGGTCAGTACTGAGGGAGTGATGCAATGTCAGAGGCTCCTTACAGAGGGAGCACTGCACTGTCAGATTGCCAGTACTGAGTGAGTGCTGCACAGTCAGAGTGTCAGTACTCAGGGAGTGCTGCACTGTCAGAGGGTCAGTACTGAGGGAGTGCTGCACTGTTGGAGGGTCAGTACTGAGTGAGTGTTGCCCTGTCAAAGGGGACAGTTCTGAGGGAGTGCTGCACTGTCAGAGGGTCAGTACTGAGGGAGTGCTTCACTGTCACAGTGTCAGTACTGGGAGTGCTGCATTTTCAGAGGGTCAGTACTGAGGGTGTATCACACTGTCACATGGTCGGTATGGGGGCAGAGCCACACGGTCAGATGGTCTGTACTGAAGAAGTTCTGCACTGTGTAAGCGTCAGGACTGAGGGAGTGCTGCACTGTCAGAGGGTGAGTACTGAGGGATCACCGCACTATCGGACAGTCAGTAGTGAGGGACTGCTGCATTACCAGAGGGCCATTTCTGAGGAGTACTACACTGTCAAAGGGTCAGTACTGAGGGAGAACCAGACTGTCAACGGTTCAATCCAGAGGGAATGCCGCACTGTCTGAAGCTCTGTACTCTGAGAGCACTGCACCATCAGAGGGTCAGGACTGAACGAGCACTACACTGTCAGAGGGTCAGAACTGAGGGAGCATGCACTATCAAAAGGTCAGTACTGAGGGAGCGCTATACAGTGAGAGTGTCAGTTCTGAGTGAGTGCTATTTCAGAGGGTCAGTACTGAGGGAGTGCTGCACTGTCGGAGAGTCAGTATTGAGTGAGCACCACACTGTCAGAGGGTCAGTCCAGATGGCAAGCCTCCCTATCAGAGGATCTGCACTGAGAAAGCACTGCACCATCAGAGGGTCAGTACTGAGGGAGTGCCTCATTGCCAGAGGGTCAGTACTGAGGGAGTGCTGCACTGTCAGAGGGATGGCACAGAGAGAGTGCTGCACAGTCAGATAGACAGTACCCTGAGGCACTGCTGGACTGTCAGAGGTGCAGGACCGAGGCAGAGGGTCAGTACTGAGAGAGTACTACACTGTCAATGAGTCAGTACTAATGCAGTGCTGTACTGTCAGAGTTTCAGTTCTGATGGAGTGCTGTACTGTCAGAGGTTTTGACCTGAGATTGGGCCACACTGTCGGAAGGCCAGTATAGGGCCACTTCCACACTGTCAGAGGGTCAGTACTGAGGGAGGGCGACACTGTCAGAGGGTCAGTACTGAGGGAGTGCTGCACTGTCAGATAGACAGTACTGAGGCACTGCTGGACTGTCAGAGGTGCACGACCAAGGCAATGGGTCAGTACTGAGGGAGTGCTACCCTGTCAATGAGTCAGTACTGAGGCAGTGCTGCACTGTCAGAGTCTCAGTTATGATGGAGTGCAGTGCTGTCAGAGGTTTTGTCCTGAGATTGGGCCACACGGTCAGAGGGTCAGTATAGGGCCACTTCCACGCTATCAGAGAGTCAGTTCTGAGGGAGTGCATCACTATCAGAGGATCAGTGTGGAGGGGGTGCATCACTATCAGAGGATCAGTGTGGAGGGAGTGCAGCATTGTCAGAGGATCAGTTTGGAGGGAGTGCATCACTATCAGGGGATCAGTGTGGAGGGAGTGCAGCATTGTCAGAGGATCAGTGTGGAGGGAGTGCAGCATTGTCAGAGGATCAGTGTGGAGGGAGTGCAGCATTGTCAGAGGGTCAGTGTGGAGGGAGTGCAGCATTGTCAGAGGATCAGTGTGGAGGGAGTGCAGCATTGTCAGAGGGTCAGTGTGGAGGGGGTGCAGCATTGTCAGAGGATCAGTGTGGAGGGAGTGCAGCATTGTCAGAGGATCAGTGTGGAGGGGGTGCAGCATTGTCAGAGGATCAGTGTGGAGGGAGAACAGCATTGTCAGTGGGTCAGTGTGCAGGGACTACAGCATTGTCAGAGGATCAGTGTGGAGGGAGTGCAGCATTATCAGAGGATCAGTGTGGAGGGAGTGCAGCATTGTCAGTGGGTCAGTGTGGAGGGACTACAGCATTGTCAGTGGGTCAGTATGGAGGGGATGCAGCATTGTCAGAGGGTCAGTGTGGAGAGAGTGCAGCATTGTCAGTGGGCCAGTGTGGAGGGAGTGCAGCATTATCAGAGGATCAGTGTGGAGGGAATGCAGCATTGTCAGAGGATCAGTGTGGATGGAGTGCAGCATTGTCAGGGGAGCAGTGTGGAGGGCGTGCAGCATTGTCAGTGGGTCAGTGAGGAGGGAGTGCAGTATTATCAGAGGATCAGTGTGGAGCGAGTGCAGCATTGTCATTGGGTCAGTGTGGAGGGAATGCAGCATTATCAGAGGATCAGTGTGGAGGGAGTGCGCATTGTCAGGGGATCAGTGTGGAGGGGGTGCAGCATTGTCAGCGGATCAGTGTGGAGGGAGTGCAAAATTTTCAGAGGATCAGTGTGGAGGGAGTGCAGCATTGTCAGTGAATCAGTGTGGAGGGAGTGCAGCATTATCAGAGGATCAGTGTGGAGGGAGTGCAGCATTGTCAGTGGGTCAGTGAGTAGGGAGTGCAGCATTGCCAGAGAGTCAGTATGGAGGGAGTGCAGCATTGTCAGAGAATCATTGTGGAGGGAGTGCTGCATTATCAGAGGATCAGTGTGGAGGGGGTGCAGCATTGTCAGAGGATCAGTGTGGAGGGAGTGCAGCATTGTCAGAGGGTCAGTGTGGAGGGAGTGCAGCATTGTCAGAGGATCAGTGTGGAGGGGGTGCAGCATTGTCAGAAGATCAGTGTGGAGGGAGTGCAGCATTGTCAGAGGGTCAGTGTGGAGGGAGTGCAGCATTGTCAGAGGTTCAGTGTGGTGGGAGTGCAGCATTATCAGAGGATCAGAGTGGAGGGAGTGCAGCATTTTCAGAGGATCAGTGTGGAGGGAGTGCAGAATTATCAGAGGATCAGAGTGGAGGGAGTGCAGCATTGTCAGAGGATCAGTGTGGAGGGGTTGCAGCATTGTCAGAGGATCAGTGTGTAGGGTGTGCAGCATTGTCAGATGATCAGTATGGAGGGAGTGCAGCATTGTCAGAGGATCAGTGTGGACGGAGTGCACCATTGTCAGAGGATCAGTGTGGAGGGAGTGCATCATTGTCAGAGGATCAGTGTGGAGGGAGTGCAGAATTGTCAGAGTGTCAGTGTGGAGAGAATGCATCATTGTCAGAGGGTCAGTGTGGAGGGAGTGCATCATTGTTAGAGGATCAGTGTGGAGGGGGTGCAGCATTGTCAGAGGGTCAGTGAGGAGGGGGTGCAGCGTTGTCAGAGGGTCAGTGTGGAGGGAGTGCAGCATTGTCAGAGGATCAGTATGGAGGGGGTGCAGAATTGTCAGAGGGTCAGTGTGGAGGGAGTGCATCATTGTCAGAGGGTCAGTGTGGACGGAGTGCAGCATTGTCAGAGGATCAGTGTGGAGGGAGTGCAGCGTTGTCAGAGGATTAGTGTGGAGGAACTGCAGCGTTGTCAGAGGGTCAGTGTGGAGGGAGTGCAGCATTGTCAGAGGATCAGTGTGGAGGGGGTGCATCATTGTTAGAGGATCAGTGTGGAGGGGGTGCAGAATTTTCAGAGGGTCAGTGTGGAGGGAGTGCAGCATTGTCAGAGGGTCAGTACGGAGGGGGTGCAGAATTGTCAGAGGGTCAGTGTGGAGGGAGTGCAGCATTGTCAGAGGATCAGTGTGGAGGGGGTGCAGAATTGTCAGAGGGTCAGTGTGGAGGGAGTGTAGCGTTGTCAGAGGATCAGTGTGGAGGGGGTGCAGCATTGTCAGAGGATCAGTGTGGAGGGAGTGCAGCATTGTCAGAGGGTCAGTGTGGAGGGAGTGCAGCATTCTCAGATGATCAGTGTGGAGGGAGTGCAGCATTGTCAGAGGGTCAATGCGGAGGAATTGCAACATTGTCAGAGGGTCAGTGTGGAGGGAGTGCAGCATTGTCAGATGATCAATGTGGAATGAGTGCAGCATTGTCAGAGGGTCAGTGTGGAGGGGGTGCAGCATTGTCAGAGGATCCGTGTGGAGGGAGTGCAGCATTGTCAGAGGATCAATGTGGAGGGAGTGCAGCATTGTCAGAGGATCAGTGTGGAGGGAGTGCAGCATTGTCCGAGGGTCAGTGTGGAGGGAGTGCAGCATTTTCAGAGGGTCAGTGTGGAGGGAGTGCAGCATTGTCAGAGGATCAATGTGGAGGGAGTGCAGCATTGTCAGAGCGTCAGTGTGGAGGGAGTGCAGCATTGTCAGAGGGTCAATGTGGAGGGATTGCAGCATTGTCAGAGGATCAGTGTGGATGGAGTGCAGTAGTGTCAGAGGATTAGTGTGGAGGGAGTGCAGCATTGTTAGAGGGTCAGTATGAAGGGGGTGCAGCATTGTCAGAGTGTCAGTGTGGAGGGAGTGCAGCATTGTCAGAGGATCAGTGTGGAGGGAGTGCAGCATTTTCAGAGGATCAGTGTGGAGGGAGTGCAGCATTGTCAGAGGGTCAGTCTGGAGGGAGTGCAGCATTTTCAGAAGGTTAGTGTGGAGGGAGTGCAGCATTGTCAGAGGATTAGTGTGGAGGGGGTGCAGAATTGTCAGGATCAGTGTGGAGGGAGTGCTGCATTGTCAGAGGTTCAGTGTGGAGGGAGTGCAGCATTGTCAGAGGGTCAGTGTGGAGTTAGTGCTGCATTGTCAGTGAGTCAGGATGGAGGGATTGCTGTGCAGTGAGAGGGTCAGTAATGATGAAGTGCGCACTCTCTGACGGTCAGTACTAATGGATGGCCATGCTGTCAGAGTGTTGCACTGTGAGAGGGTCACTGCTGAGGGAGCGCTGCACTGTGAAAGGGTTAGAACTGAGGGAGCACCGCACTCTGAGGGGATTAGTACTGAGGGATCACCGCGCTGTGAGGGGGTCAGTACTGAGGGATCACCGCACTGTGAGGGGGTCAGTACTGAGGGAGCTCCATACTATGTGTCAGACAGTCAGTACTGAGTGATTGCTGCATTGCTAGAGGGTCAGTACTGAGAGAGTGATGTACGCTCAAAGGGTCATTACTGAGAGAGCGCAACACGGTCAGTGTGTCAGTTCTGTGGGAGCGTTTTTACAGAGGGTCAGTACTGTGGGAGTGCTGCACTGCCAAAGGGTCAGTACTGAGGCAGTGCTGGACTATCAGAAGTGCAGGACTGAGGCAGTGCCGCACTGTCAGAGTGTCAGTACTGAGGGAGTTCTGCTCTGTCGGAGGGTCAGTACTGAGAAAATGCCACGTTATCGGAGGGTCAGTACCGAGGGAGTGCTGCACTTTAAAGCATCTGTATTGAGGGAGGGCTACATTGTCGGATGGTCAGTACTGAGGGAATGCCAGACTGTATGAGTATCAGTACAGAGGGAATGCTGCACTGCAGAAATTTCAGTGTAAAGAGAGTGCTGCAGATTCAGAGTGTCAGTACTGAGGGAATGCTGTTGTGTCAGAGCGTCATTTCTGAGGGTGTGCTGCAGCGTCAAAGGAGCAGTGCTGAGGGAGAGCTGCAATGATAGAGGGTCAGTACTGAGGGCGTGCTGCACTGTCAGAGGGTCAGTACTGAGGGAGAGCTGTAATGATAGAGGGTCAGTACTGAGGGCGTGCTGCACTGTCAGAGGGTCAGTACTGAGGGATTGCAGCGCCGTCAGGGGCGCAGGGCCAAGGAGCTGTTGCAGTGTCAGAGGGTCAGTTCTGAGGGAGTACTGCAGTGTCATAGGAACAGTACTGAGGGAGAGTTGCACTGTCAGAGGGCCAGTACTGAGGGAGTGCTGCACTGTCAGAGGGTCAGTACTGAGGGACTGGGTACTGTCAGAGGGTCAGTACTGAGGGAGTGCTGCACTGTCAGAGGGTCAGTACTGAGGGATTGCAGCGCCGTCAGGGGTGCAGGGACAAGGAGCTGTTGCAGTGTCAGAGGGTCAGTACTGAGGGAGTGCTGCACTGTCAGAGGGCCAGTACCAAGGTAGTGCTGCACTGTCAGAGGGTCAGTACTGAGGGAGTGCTGCACTGTCAGGGGGACAGTACTGAGGGAGTGCTGCACTGTCAGAGGGTCTGTACTGTTGAGAGCTGCATTGTCGGAGCGACTGTACTGTGGGAGAGATGCACTTTCGGATGGTCAGTGCTGAGGGAGTGCTGCACTATCAGAGGGTCTATACTGTGGGAGCGCCGCACTGTGAGAGGGTCAGTACTCAGGGATTGCTACCCTGTGAGAGGGTCAGTACTGAGGGAGTGCTGGACTGTCAGAGGGTCAGTTTGAGGGAGGGCTGCACTGTCAGAGGTCTGTACTGTGGGTGTGCCATACTGTCGGAGGGTCAGTACTGAAGGAGTGCTGCACTGTCGGAGGGTCAGTACTGAGGGAGAACTGCACTGATAGAGGGTCAGTACTGAGGGCGTGCTGCACTGACAGAGGGTCAGTACTGGGGGAGAGCTGCACTGATAGAGGGTCAGTACTGAGGGCGTGCTGCACTGTCAGAGGGTCAGTACTGAGGGATTGCAGCGCCGTCAGGGGCGCAGGGCCAAGGAGCTGTTGCAGTGTCAGAGGGTCAGTTCTGAGGGAGTACTGCAGTGTCATAGGAACAGTACTGAGGGAGAGTTGCACTGTCAGAGGGCCAGTACTGAGGGAGTGCTGCACTGTCAGAGGGTCAAAACTGAGGGAGTGCTGCACTGTCAGGGGGTCAGTACTGAGGGAGTGCGGCACTGTCAGAGGGTCAGTACTGAGGGAGTGCTGCACTGTCAGAGGGTCAGTACTGAGGGATTGCAGCGCCGTCAGGGGCGCAGGGCCAAGGAGCTGTTGCAGTGTCAGAGGGTCAGTACTGAGGGAGTGCTGCACTGTCAGAGGACCAGTAACAAGGTAGTGCTGCACTGTCAGAGGGTCAGTACTGAGGGAGTGCTGCACTGTCAGAGGGTCAGTACTGAGGGAGTGCTGCACTGCCAGGGGGACAGTACTGAGGGAGTGCTGCACTGTCAGAGGGTCAGTACTGAGGGAGTGCTGCACTGTCAGAGGGTCAGTACTGAGGGAGTGCTGCACTGTCAGGGGGACAGTACTGAGGGAGTGCTGCACTGTCAGAGGGTCTGTACTGTTGAGAGCTGCATTGTCGGAGAGATGCACTTTCGGATGGTCAGTGCTGAGGGAGTGCTGCACTATCAGAGGGTCTATACTGTGGGAGCGCCGCACTGTGAGAGGGTCAGTACTCAGGGATTGCTACCCTGTGAGAGGGTCAGTACTGAGGGAGTGCTGGACTGTCAGAGGGTCAGTTTGAGGGAGGGCTGCACTGTCAGAGGATCTGTACTGTGGGTGTGCCATACTGTCGGAGGGTCTGTACTGAGGGAGTGCTGCACTGTCAGAGGGTCATTACTGAAGGAGTGCTGCACTGTCAGAGGGTCAGTACTGAGGGAGTGCCACACTGTCAGAGGGTCAGTACTGAGGGAGTGCTGCACTGTCAAATGGTCATTACTGAGGGAGAGCTGCAGTGTCAGAGAGTCAGTACTGAGGGAGTGCTGCACTGTCAGAGAGTCAGTACTGAGGGAGTGCCACACTGTCAGAGGATCATGACTGAGGGAGTGCTGTACTGTCAGCGCATCAGTCTGGGGGATACCTGCATTGTAAGAGAGTCAGGACTGAGTGAGTGCCACACTATCAGATGGGCTGAATGGCCTAATTTCTGCTCCCATATCTTGTGGTCTAAGAGGAATATCCGAAATTGTTCAGTATATTTCTGCCTCTGCTTCCTACATACCCTGCTCAGCAATGATTCCCACGACCAGATTCCAGAGACTGTGTTCAAACAGACCGTCTTCATTTGGTTACCACCCTCTTTTCCAAGGGATCAAGTTTTCGTTTCGTGTGACTGACCTGCCAGCTCAAAGGGATATTTTCATGCTGCAGGACTGAGGTTTATTCCTCAGCTTCCATGTACTCATCCCAAATGAATCCCACTGCCCCACTCTCAGCACAGTCGGTTATTCCTTATTTCTGAGCTTCCCAATGCTAATCCACACTCCTCCAAATCGTATCGCAGGCTAATTGCCTGGGAGAGAGGAGTGCTAAGAGAGGAAATAAAAATCTGAAAGTACCTTACAGTGAAAATAAGGGTGAATTGATAATGACAGAAAGAGTAGGTTGTGGAACACAGTGAGAATTTTTGCATGGACCCAGAGGCTACAGTGAATGGATTCATTTTGTCAATGCTCATTGGGACAGGGTTGATATGAAATCGTGAAGATGCTCTGTGATACAATTAAATGAATTAGCATGTATAGAGAGAGAGATGGTTCTGAGTGGTCTGGCCTTCTTACAACCCAATAAATCTCCAAAGACGGTGGAAATGTTTCTCAGTTTACCGAATGAGGTGATGGAGGAAGTAACAGGTACACTTGCAAACATTTTCAAATCCCCTCTGGCCACAGGACAGGTGTCGTCGGACTGACCATGTGGTACTGTTATTCAAGAAGGAGCATGGGATATACTAGGCAGCTACAGGCCAGTCAGGCAAATATCGTGGGTGTGAGGTCTGTTGGAAGCAATTTTGGGAGAGAGAATTAATCAGCATTTAAAGAGACTGGAGTTCATGAAGAACACTCAGAATGGTTGTGTTAAGGGGAGGTCAGGTCTGACCAATGGGATTGCACTTTTTAAGGAGGTGACCAGGTGTGTAAATAAGGGCAATACTTTCCTGTCGCCTGCTTGGAGGTCAGTAAGGCTTTTATCAGGATCCATATTGGAAACTGATAATGAACATAAAAACTCAAGATCCAAGGAATTTGGTGCAGAATGCTGAGTGGCTGGAAGCAGACAGTAATGGCCCAATTAGAAATCTCTGTCTGTTCATGTCTCACTGTGGGGGTCTTGCTGATGTGGTTGATAGAAAAGATTTAGATTTGAATGGTGGAGGGTTAATCATTGGGTTCATGAGTAATATGAAGATTGGTTGGGTGATAAATACTGAGGATGATAGCCTTAGATTACAGAAGGATGGAGATGGCCTTGTCAGATGGACTGATCAGTGGCAACGGGTGAGGTGCCTGAAGACTGGAGGGTGATTAATGATGGGCCATTATTGAAGTAAGGCTGCAAGGAACAGCCATTGAACTATGGAGCTGTGAGCCTGATGGCAGTGGTGGGTAAGCTGTTGGAGGGCATTCTGAGAGACAATTTACATGCATTTGGAAAAGCAAGGATTGATTAGGGATGGTCAGCTTGGCTTTGTTTGGAAATGATGTGTCCAAGTTGATAGAGCTTTTGAAGGGATGACCAAGGAGACAGATGAGAAGGTTTCACATGGGAGGTTGCTTAGTAAAAGGTTAGATGAGATGGCATTCCAGGAGAGAGGACAGCACGGTGCCTCAGTGGTTTGATTCTAACTCCCGGTGTCTGACTGTGTGGAGTTTACACATTCTCTCTGTATCTGTGCGGGTTCCCTCCAGGTGATCAAGTTTCCTCCCACAGTCCAAAGATGCCATGGGAAATGCAGCATTACTGGGATAGAGTAGAGGATGTGAGTCTGGGTGGGATGCTGTTCTGACAGTCAGTGTGGAGCCAATGGACGGAATGGCTTGCTTCTACACTGTAGGAATTCTAAAATTAATCCAGAGAGACAAGGAATGTTCTGGGGACCTGGGCTCCAATCTTGGACTGGGGTGGATGTGGTTCCTTCCAGTCTGAAGGGGTTTGAACACAATCTGAGGGGGGACCTGGGCTGAGCCCTGAAGTGTTGAGGATGTGAATGTTTTGTGGAGGTAATGTCTAAGGGGCTTTGGGGGTTAAAAACGACAAAGTGGCACTTTCCTAGATATTGAGGGAGCACTTGCTGAGGTATTGAGGGAGCACTATCTGAGGAATTGAGGGAGCATTATCTGAGGTACTGAGGGAGAACTATCTGTGACGTTGAGGGAGCACTTTCTGAGGTATTGAGGGCACACTATCAGAGGTATTGAGGGAGAACTATCTGAGGTACTGAGGAAGCACTTTCTGAGGTACTGAGGGAGAACTATCTGAGGTATTGAGGGAGAACCATCTGAGGTATTGAGGGAGCACTATCTGAGGTGTTGTGGTTCTGTTCGCCGAGCACCCGAGCTACAAATCTTCTCCCAAACTTTGAACTATCTGAGGTACTGAGGGAGAACTATCTGAGGTACTGAGGGAGAACTATCTGGTGGAACAGAGTGCAGAGGATAGAAAGGAACAGATGTAATTTCCTGATATTTCCTCAGGGTCCCCGAGGCACTCTGGTGTCGTAATTTGAAATGGAAGCCACTCCCCATTTCAGAAGATTCAGATCATTTTAAACAATCAGTGAAAAATAACAGCAGCATGTGTCTGAAACATGGTTTGGAAGAAAACTTTCATCAATCTATTGTTGCTTGTTGCTTGGAGACGTTTTAGAAAAGCAGGCACCTAAACAGAATAATGATGTCGATGCAAGAGGTGGTGCACAGGAAGATCCAACAAGTCCATCTGTCGCTGTTGTCTGTCTCCCTGGAGCAGTCATCATGTGAGATCAGGGTTCAGTCCTCGGAGAAATCATTTCTCCAGCAATACCTCAACCATGCCTTTACAGCAGTGTGTGTGTGTGTGAGAGAGGTAAACAGTCAGAGAGAGAGAGAGAGACTGCCTGTGGATGTGCGTGTGAGAGTGTGGATGCATGTGTACCTCTGTGTGTCTGTATATGTGTGTGTGAGAGAGAAAGTGAATGTTCATGTGAGAGTGTGTGGCTGTGTGTATGTTTGAGAGGGGGTGTGTCGCTGTCTGCATGTGTGTGAGTGAGGGTGTATGAGAGAGAGTGTGTATGTGTGTATCTGTGTGTGAGAGAGTGTGTCTTTGTGTATGTGTGTGAGAGTGTGTCTGTGTGTGAGAGATTATGTATGTGTGTGAGAGAGTGTGTGGCTGTGTGTATGTTTGAAGCAGTGTGTGTCTCTGTGTGCATGTGTGTGAGTGAGGGTGTATGAGAGAGAGTGTGTCTGTGTGTATGTATGTGTGAGAGAGTGTGTCTGTGTGTATGTGTGTGAGAGTATGTCTGTGTGTGAGAGTTTATGTATGTGTGTGAGAGAGTGTGTGGCTGTGTGTATGTTTGAAGCAGTGTGTGTCTCTGTGTGCATGTGTGTGAGTGAGGGTGTATGAGAGAGAGTGTGTATGTGTGTATGTATGTGTGAGAGAGTGTGTCTGTGTGTATGTGTGTGAGAGTGTGTCTGTGTGTGAGAGAGTGTGTATGTGTGTGTGTGTGAGTGTGCCTGTGTGTGACAGTGTGTGTAAAAGTGTGTCTGTGTGTGAGAGTGTGTGTCTGTGTGTGAGAGAATGTGTCTGTGTGTCTATGTGTGTATGTGTCTGTGTGTCTATGTGTGGTTATGACAGTGTGTCTTGTGTGAGAGAGAGTGTGTATGTGTGTGTGAGAGAGTGTGTGTCTGTGTGCGTGAGAGTGAGTGTGAATGTGTGTGAGAGTGAGTGTATCTGTGTGTGTGAGGGAGTGTGTGTCTATGTGTGTTTGAGGGAGTGTGTGTCTGCGTGTGTATGTGTGTATGAGAGAGAGTGTAACTGTATGTTTATGTGTGTGAGAGGGAGAGTGTCTGTGTGTGAGAGAGTGTGTGTCAGTGTGTGTGTGTGAGAGAGTGTTTCTATGTGTGTTTGAGGGAGCGTGTGTCTGCATGTGTATGTGTGTGAGAGAGAGTGTAACTCTGTGTTTATGTGTGTGTATGAGATCATGTGTCTGTGTGTCTGCCTGTGTGTATGTGTGTGAGAGAGATTGTGTGTAAGAGACAGAGAGTGTGTGTGTGAGAGAGAGTGTAACTGTGTGTTTATGTGTGTGTGTGAGATTGTGTGTCTGTGTGTCTGCCTGTGTGTATGTGTGTGAGAGAGATTGTCTGTGTGTGTGAGAGACAGAGAGTGAGTGTGTGAGAGTGAGTGGGCGTGTGAGAGAATAACAGTGTGTGTGTGAGAGTGTGTGGGTAAATGAGAGAGTGTGTGTGTATTTGTGTGTGAGAGAGTGTGGCTGTGTGTGTGAGAGAGAGTGTTTCCGTGTGAGAGAGAGTGTGTGTCTGTGTGCATCAGAAAGAGTGTGTCTGTGTGTGTTTGAGGGATTGTGTGTCTGTGTGTCTGTCTGTGTGTATGTGTGAGAGAGAGTGTCTGTGTGTGTGAGAAACTGTGTGTGTGTGTGAGAGAGAGAGTGTCTGTGTGCGTGAGAGTGAGCGGGTGTGTGAGAGTGTGTGTGTAAATGAGAGAGAGTGTGTGTATGTGTGTGTGAGAGAGTGTGTCTGAGTGTGTGAGAGAGTGTGTCCGTGTGAGAGAGAGTGTGTGTGTGTGTGAGAGAGAGAGTGTGTCCGTGTGAGAGAGAGTGTGTGTGTGTGTGTGTGAGAGAGAGAGAGAGTCTGTGTGTGTGCGAGAGAGAGTATGTCTGTGTGTGAGAGAGAGTGTGTCTGCGTGTATGTGTGAGAGAGTGTGTCCGTGTGTGTATTTGAGAGAGCGTATGTCTGTGCGTGTATATGTATGAGAGAGATAGTGTGTGCTTGTGTGTGTATGTGTGTGCAAGAGTGTGTCCGTGTTTGTATTTGAGTGAGCGTGTGTATGTGTGTGGGGGGAGTCCTTTGTGTATGTGTGTGTGTGTGTGTCTGTGTGTGTGTGTGTGTGTGTGTGTGTGTGTGTTTAAACGAGCCAATCTTATGACTATAAAATCCAGCTGCTGTTTCAGGTGAAATGGTCCTTGTGTCTCCAAAGACACAAAGGCTGCAAGAGTGAATTAACTGGGGGAAAGAGAGTGCTGTTCATTCCAGTGGGGATTCATCCAGTAAACCTTCCCCACACACTAACATCCCTCTGACAATGCAGTGACTAGTCCTGAACACAGAACTCCAGGTACAAACCAATGTAATGTCACTGTAGTCTTACCAGAGCATGGGACAGCTCCTCATTACAGACCGGTGTCTGGTGGGGATTTAATCAGAGGGTCACTATGGCCCAGCTGAGGGGAGAGGTTGGGAAGGAGAGTCCTTCAGGGTAACCCCAGCTGGTGTGGGAATTGAACACACGCTATTGGTTTTACTCTACATTATAAACTAACTGTCCAGCCAACTGAGCTAACTGACTTCACTCCAGGGGCATGCCCTGTATAACCCAATCATAGCCAGCCTGCACCTCAATAGGATCCAGGACCAAGGCCATTCGCCCCCCACCCTAACCCAGAAGGGAGAGCACGGGAAGCTGATGAAGGAACCAAGCCCCTCCCATGTGGCCTTCTGAAATGGAGCTGGAGGACAGGGCAGACCTGGCCTGCTGTTTGCTTCCCCGAGACTGGCCTGCTCCACCTTACAGTGAGAGACTGAGGGGAATCTCGAGGAGATTTCACTTCTCACTGAGAGGCTGCAACTCCAATCCAAATCAGGCTGGTTCCCTCCGAGACTCACGGAAGAGTGCAGCACTCTACAGATCAGGGCCTTGTGGAGTCATAACCTCCAGTGTGGGGACCAAGAGCTGGGAGATAGTGTTAAGGACATAAGACCATCCGAAATAGGAACAGGAGGAGACCATTCAGCCCATCGAGCCTACTCTACTATTCAATAGGATCGTGGATGATTCAGCATTTGGTTTGGGTGCTGAAACTGGGACAATACAGAGACAGAGAATCAAATTATTCTGCCATGAGGAACCATCAGACAAAAGCGCACACACACACACGCACACATATTGTGGGATTCAGGCCGTCTGTGGAAAGGAGCAAAATGCTAGAGAGGGATCTGATCCCACAGATTTCACTCCTTCACTCTCTCTGCAGTTCTCATGTCTATTTCTGTGTTCCCAGTTCTCTCTCCCACATCTTTCGTTCAATCCCTATCGCTCAAGATCCTTCACATCTCTGTCCTGTTTACATTTCCCAGTAGATTCCCTTCCCCCTTTGTCACCTCACCAGGTTTTTCAGGAATGCTTAATCATTCAGTCTTTCACAAAACTAACACCTTGCTCATTTCTCTCTGCATATATCTGTCAGCTTTGTGGGATCTTGCTATTCCTGTCTGTATATCCTTCTAGCCACATCACAGCAGCCCCCACCACCACCCCACTCTCTCAGCTCTATCTCTCTGCTGTTGTAACTCCTCTCTCTCTCTGTCCTATATCTCTCCCTGGGATTTCTTTCTTGCTGTCTGCCTGAACATCTCTTCCTCTCTTTCTCTCCCAATTTTCACCTTGTATCTGTCTGACATTGTATTTCTCTTCCTGGAGTTTCACTCTCTCTCTGTCTGTCTGTCTCTCTTCTGCTCTCTCTCAGTTCTTCTCACTTCCTCTCCCTCCCTCTGCCTGCCTGTCTTTCTCTTGTTCTCTCCCTCCCTCTCACTGTCTGTCCATCCATCTTTCTTTCTCTCCTGTAGTTTCTCTCCCTCTTTCTCCCTGGACCCCTCTGCTCTGGCCCAGTGACTGGAGGAAGGGGCATTGGGAAGAGCTTGCCTCAGTGCCTGCTCTCTCCCAGGTTTTACCTCCACAGTAGGGGAGGAACATGAAGTACTTTTCTGAATGCGTCTGGAATAGAGAAAAAGAGAAAGAGAAAGGGAGAGTGACAAAAAGAGAGAGAGACATGGAGAGATTGGAGATGGAGAAAGTGGAGAGGGAGATGGGCAGTGAGAGTCAAGGAGGTAGCGTGAGAAAAGGACAGAGTGAGAGAGACAGAGAGAGAGAGAGAGTGAGAAGGACATATAAGGAGGGAGAAGGACAGTGTGTGTACTTGGTGATGGTTTCAGAGTGGGATCTTGCTGTGCATTACTGCAGTCAGTCAAAAGGTGAGTTAGTCTCTGCACTATGTCCTCCAGCCCAGGGGCTGTGAGTCTGCATGGGAAGGGGGAGAGTGGGAGACAAGGAGGAAGTGGGACAGCCAGAGACAGGGGGAGGGTTTGATGGAGTTTTGGGGTTGGTGGAGAAAGGAGGGGCTGTTGTCAGAGAGAGATGGAGGGAGAGATAGCATGTGATGCAAAATCTGAGACAGGGTGGAGAAGAGGTCTCCACAGGAAGGATAGTCAATGAGGCCATTCAGGGGCCAATCCTGAGGATCCTGAACAGGACCAGGATCATTTAATGGGGGAGGGGGGATGATGGGCAGAAAGGACTCCATCTGTGATGCAAACCTTCTGTAACTCTTGGACTGGGATCTTGCTGTACATTAAAACAGTCACAGGTGAGTCAGTCAACCCAGACTCCCAGAAAGTGAGGACTGCAGATGCTGGAGAGTCAGAGTTACAAAGTGTGGGGCTGGGGAAGCACAGCAGGTAAGCCAGGAGAGTCGATGGTTCAGGTCTGACCTGCTGGGCTTTTCCAGCTCCATACTTTTCCACTCAACTCCCTCTGCCCCAGGGAGTGGGGCTCACTGCAATGTTGGGGGCAGCGAAATATTTGAGGGGGGCACAGTTGGTAAGGTAGGTATTTAGGAGGGAAGGTATTTGCAGAAGGGAATAAATTTGGGAGGATAGTGAAAATGAGGGGCAAATGTTTTTGGGGGGGTCAAAATTGGGTGAGCACTTTCAGGTCTGGAATAAAGAAAAAGAGAAAGGGAAGGTGAGAAAAAGAGAGAGAGGTAGAGAGAGTGGGGATGGAGAAGGGGGATGAGAGAAAGATGGGGCAGAGACAAACAGTGAGAGAGAGGGTGTGAGAGAAAGGCAGATTGAGAGAAAGAGACAGACAGGGAGAGAGAAGGACAAAGAGAGAAGGGGAAGTCAGACTGAGACAAACAGGCGTTAAAGCATGGACAGACTGAAGGGGTCACACTCAGTATTTCAGTTGGTTCCAGCTCTCTCTCTCTCAATCGTTTTTCACACTCCCTCTCTCCCTTGCTCCTGAGGTTTCCTTCAGCTTGTCTCTCCCTCTCTCTCTCCCTCTCTCTGGATGGTGAGCTGGTCTCTGTCCCTTGCCATGTTGGTCATCTCAGAAAGCCTCCAGAAAATTCAAGAGATCAGTCTGCAGGTGATCCCTGGTTTTGTTCATTTCTGGATGGTTTCCCAGAACTTTCTACACTTCTGGCCAATTCAGAGAATCAGTTAATAGTTTGAAGCGTTGCTAATCATTTGGATGGCTTTTTCCTGTTAGTTTCTTTGTGCAGCAGGACCCGGTACCTTCCTGTTTGGGCCCTCCTTTGTTTAGTGGAGACGTTATTCGGGATATGTCTGTCCAGGGGAACTGTTGCCTTTGACATTATGCTGATGGGATAACCATCTGGCTGCTGTCTGGCTTTTGTGATTTGGGAGTAGAACTTGTCCAATATACCCAGCATCTCTTAGCTGTCTATCTGTGTTTTAGCAAGGAGGCAGGAACATTTCACCCATTCCCCCTCCCCCACCCAGTCTTTTGAATAGAAAGAAGCTTATACAATGAATTACAAACCTAATTTTAAAAGCTGGTTATGTTTGTTGTCAGAGTAGCCTGCTATTTGAGCGAAAACCATTTTGTACATTGGTCAAACCGATTGTCATTATGGCTGATAAGTGTTATCATAGAATCCCTACAGAGCAGAAACAGGCCCTTCAGCCCATCGAGTCCACAATGACCCTCTGAAGAGAATTCAACTCAGATCCATCCACTGATGATATCCCTGAAACCCTACATTTCCCATGGCTATTCCAGCTAACCGGAATATCCCTCGACACTACGGGCAATCTGTCAAAAATGCCCACCATTGAACAGTGGGAGAAATCCCATACAGATGTAGGGAGAATGTACAAACTCCACACAGACAGTCGCTCAGGAGTGGAATCAAACCCAGGTCTCTGGCGATGTGAGGTGACAGTGCTCTCCACCGAGTGACTGTGGCTCTCCAAACTGTTTCGACAAAACACATTCTGTTCTGAGAATCCATACAGAATTGTGATGCATAGTCAACATTCAGTGAGCAGAATAAATGCAAGTGAATGAGACCTCCTGGCTCAAACTCCTGGAATTCCTTCCCGAAGGACATTGTGAGTCCACCACCTGCAACAGTTCAAGGAGGCAGCTCACCACCAAAACCAGATCCCGAGCAGCTACGGACAGGCAATCAATACTGGGCCCAGCCAGGAACACTCAAACACTGCAAATGAATGAAACTAAGGTGATCACCCGGGGAGTTCCATCTACCTTCCAGTCCCTGGTGGTGTATCCAGGCATTATTCACCATGATCGGACCCATCTGTTACAGCCTGCAATCCTAACCACCGGTATCCCGAGATATATCAAGGTGAGTGTAGTTAGGACCACAGCTTGATGTGAGAGGAGCCGAATTCGTTAATGACAGGCTATGGGAATGCCATGGTATGGCCTGTTCCTTCACATTTACGTCAGTGTGGACCCTGTCAATGTCCCCTCTATCTCCACAGCATGTGGGATGGAATCATGATAACCCATCCAAATACCTTTTCTAATATAATTCCGATACTTTCGACTTCAAAGATCCCCATCCTGACTTTGTCACTTGGGATAATTGGAATCCCTCGCACCAAGCCCAGTGCCCCACCGAAAGTGTCCTTACAGCTGTCATTAACCCAGCCCTTGGTGAGCTGCTGTAACTGACAGTGAGACATGTTAGTGTGTGTGTTCTCCTGGAACAAATATTTCCGCTGCTTGTCACTAATCTGGGATGGGACTTTTTCTCGAGCAGTGAGGATCGCTGCCTTCATTTCATCATGGATGTCCCTCCCTCTCTGTTGACCCTCAGCGAGGGCTGAATGGCCTGGTGGACAAAGTCACATGGTGATTAATTTAATTTGTTTGTCAGCATCCAGTCCGTGTATGACAGACTGTCGGTCTATCTCATACAAAAATGTATCTGGGTTTGAGACAGGATCAAACAGAGTGACCTTTTTGGTGCTGCCCACCAGCTGGGTGCCTGGAATGACTGTTGTGTACGGAGTGAGACCATAAGCTGCTTTACACTGGGTAACCACAGGATTCATGGAATCTGAGTTCGGCTGTGGGTCAGGGCTGGGGGCAAAAGGTGCAGTGGGAGACCCCATCTGTGAGCGGGTGTGGATGTGTCAGTGTGGGGCCTGTCATTATCTCCCTGGGGAGGTAGAACCCCAAAGGCACACATTATCCCATTCTGGGAGGAGTCCTAGTTCCCTAGGGATTGTATGTGCTCCTGACACCTCCTACTAGGGCCTGATGTGTGTTGTTCCATGTTGTAGGTGTACAGGACCCATGCAGCTGCTTGGAGCTCACACACTGTCCTTCCAGATTGTCAATGTAACCTGAGGCTGCCTCCCCATCCCCAGAGACCCTCCTTTCACTGGATTGGGCTCTTCCCAATTGGAACTGGAGTAGTCCCATGTGGGTGAGATTTTCCTGTAACCTTCTGTCCTGCTCATTGTGTCAGAGACCTAGCTCTGTCACAGCCTGTAGTTTTCCCTTGGGGTGACCGGATCCCAGCTGCTTTATCCCAGCCGGGGGTCCTCTAGGCTATCGGCAGTGGAATGAGCTTTCCAGCTTCCTTCCCCAGTTCTCTATGGGCATCTCACCACAGCTCCTGTGCCAGGAATCCTTCACTGCACGGCCAGGCTGGCTTCCTGCCAAATTCTGCAGGACTGTTTCACATTTGTACCGGCTCGTGTTCCTGTTGCTTTGGCTGCTTCTGTATTATGGGATACCTGGGTATGTTCATAGAGTCATTGAGTTCTACAGCATGGAGCCATGCTCTTTGGCCTAAACTGCTCCATCCACACTAACCCCGTTTCCCTGCACTTGGCCCATATCCTTCCAATACGTTCCTCTCCATGTATTTGTCCAAGTGCATTTTAAATGTTCTTAAATGTATCCTCCTCGACCACTTGCACTGGTAGTTCATTCCGTAAGTGTACCACCCTCTGGGGAAAAGCATTATCCCTCAGGTTCCCTTTTAATCTTCCCCTTTCACCTTAAACTGATGCACTTTCATCCTTGATTCCCCAAGCCTTGGATAAAGACTGAGTGCATTCACCCTATCCATGCCTCCCATGATCCTATACACCTCTATAAGGACACCCCCTCAGTCTCCTACGCACTAAAGAAAATGCCCTAACTTGTCCAACTTCTCTCTATATCTGTCTAGTTGAGTTCTGGCAACATCCTTGTAAGTTTCTTCTGCACTCTTTCCAGTTTAATAACATCCTTCCGATAGCAAGGTGGGTAAAACTGAACACAATACTCCAAGTGCGGCTTCACTAACATCCTGCACAACTACAACAGAACTTCCCAACTTCGATATTCCATGCCCTGACTGGTGAAGGGCCCAGTCTGCCAAAAGCCTTCTTCACTGCCCTGTCTCCCTGAGTTCAGAGAGCCGTGCTCCTGGAATCCAAGGTCCCTCTGTTCCACTACACTCCTTCAGGCCCTACCATTCACCATGAAACCCCTGTCTTGATTTGACTTTCCAAAATACTAGATCTCGCCCTTGTCTGTATTAAACTCCATTTGCCGTTTCTCAGCCCAATTCCCCAGCTGATCAAGGCCCTGTTGCAATTGCTGAGAACCTTCCTCACTTATTTTAGTGTAATCTGCAAACTTTCAAATCATGCCTTAAACATCCTCATCCAAATCATTGATATAGATGACAAACAGCCATGGGCCTAACACTGACCAACTCAGCGGCACAGTGGCTCAGTGGTTAGCACTGCTGCCTCACAGCACCGTGGATCTGGGTTCAATTCCAACCTCACAGGATGGTCTGTGTGGGTTAGATCCTGTTAGGGTTAGATTTCCTACAGTATGGAAACAGGCCATTTAGCCCATCAAGTCCACACTGACCTGCTGAAGAGTAACCCACCTCGAGCCATTCTCCTTACCCAATATTTACTCTGGACGAATGTACCGAACACTATGGACAACATAGCACGGCCAATTCATCTGACCTGTACATTTTTGGATTGTGGGAGGAAACCCACGCAGACATAGGGAGAATGTGCAAACTCCACACAGACAGTCACCCGAGGCTGGGGTCAAACCCGGGTCCCTGGCGCTGTGAGGCAGCAGTGCCAACCACTGAGACACCATGCCAACCCAACTGAGTTTTTATGTTCTTCCCATGTCTGCGTGGGTTTCCTCTTGGTGCTCCGGTTTCCTCCCACAGTCCAAAGATGTGCAGGTCAGGTAAATTGGCCATGCTCAATTGTCTATAGTGTTCATGGATGTGTAAGTAAGTTGCATTAGTCAGGGGTTAATGTAGACTAACAGGGTACGGGAATAGCTTTGAGTGAAATGATCTTCAGAGGGCCAGTGGACTTGTTGGGCCGAAGGGCCTGTTTCCACAGAAGAGGGATTCTATGATTCTATGACCGCTGAGTCACACCACTAGTCAAAGGCCTCCAGTCTGACTGTTACCCTCTGCTTCCTACCATCAAGCCAATTGAGTACTCAGTTTGCGAACGGATCCTGGATTCTATGCGATCTACCCTTCCAGAGCAAGGTACCATGTGGAATCTTATCAAAGGCCTTCCTGAAGTCTGTAGAGTCTACATGTACTGGCCTGCCCTCGTCAAACTTCCTGATCACTTCTTCAAAAGAACGCTGACAAATTTGTGAGGCCTAGTCTACCACACACAAGGCTATGCTGACTACTCCCAATTAAATGTTGTATTTCCAAATACAGAGCATCTTCTCAAGTAATTTACTCACCATGGATGTTGGGTTTACTGTTCTATAGTTCCCAGGTTTTCCTTTGCAGCCCTTCTCGAACAAGGACACAACATTTGCTGCCCTCCAAAATCTGGGACCTCGCCCGTAGGTAATGTTGATGCAAAAAGATCAGCCAGGGACCCCCTCAATTTCTTCTCTCGCCTCTTGCAGTGTTGTTGGATATATTTGGTCAGGAGATTTGTCCATGTTCATACATTCTAATACATACAAATACACAAAGGACAGGATTAATTATTAATACCTGCATCCCTCTGACCTGATCTGGGAGAGATGGGTCAGGAGGGGGAGATTACTTTGTTGGGTGGGGGTCAGTCAGGGAGGGGGAGATTGCAGTGTTGGGTAGTGATCAGTCAGAGAGGGGGAGATTGCAGTGTTGGTTTGGGGTCAGTCAGGGAGGGGGAGATTACAGTGTTGGGGAGGGACCAGTCAGGGAGGGGCATATTGCAGTGTTTGGTAGGGATCAGTCAGGGAGGGGGAGGTTGCAGTGTTGTGTAGGGTTAGAGGGAAATCAGAAGGGCAAAAAGGGGACATGAGATTGCTTTAACAATTAGGGTTAAGGAGAATCCAAAGATCTTTTACAAATGCATAAAGGCCAAAGGGTCACTGGGGAGACAATCGGGCCCTCAAAGATCAAGACAGCCTGCACGTGGAGCTGCAGGAGATTAAGAAAATACCTAACAAGTATTTCCTGTCGAGAAGGACATGGAAGATATAGAATGGAATGATGGTTTGGGAAATAGCATTGGGGAGTAGATGATGTCATCTTGCAAAATGTCCATATTACAGAGGAGGAGGTGCTGGATGTCTTGAAATGGTTAAAGGTGGATAAATCCCCAGGACCTGATCAGGTGTACTCTCGATCTCTGTGGGAAGCTAGAGAAGTGATTGCTGTGCCCCGTGCTGAAATATTGTATCATCGATAGACACAGGTGAGGTACCAGAAGACTGGAGGTTGGGCTAACGTGGTGCCACTGTTTAAGAAGGGTGGTAAGGACAAGCCAGGAAACTACAGACTGGTTCACCTGTCGTCAGTCGTGGGCACATTGAGAGACGGATACATGAGGGACAGGAATTACATGTGTTTAGAAAGGCAATGTCTAATTGGGGATAGTCAGCATTGCTTTGTACGTGGGAAATCATGTCTCAAAATATTGAGTTTTTTGAAGAAGTAACAAAAGGATTGATGAGGGCAGAGCGGTGGATGTAAGTGATCTGGACTTCAGTAAGGTGTTCGAAATGTTTCCACATGGGAGATTGGAGAGCAAGGATAGATCTCACCGAATACAGGGAAAACCAGCCATTTGGATACAGAACTGGCACGAAGGTAGAAGACAGAGGGTGGTTTTGGAGGGTTGTTTTTTCAGACTGGAGACCTGTGACCAGTGGAGTGCCAAAAGGATCGGGGGGGTGGGGGTGGGGGGTGGGGGGGTGGTGGTGTCCACTACTTTCCATTAATTATATAAATGATTTGAATGTGAACACAGCAGTAAGTTTGTGGATGACACCAAAATTGCAGGTGTAGTGGACAGTGAAGAATGTTACTTTACATTACAATGGGATCGTGAATTGATGGGCCAATGGGCTGAGGAGTGGGAGATGGAGTTTAATTTAGATAAATGGGAGGTGCTGAATTTTGGAAAAGCAACTCTTCGCAGGACTGATACACTTAATGTTAATGTCCCAGGGAGTGTTTCTGAACAAAGAGACCTTGGAGTGCAAGTTCATTGTTCCTTGAAAGGAGAATTGTGGGTCGATAGGATAGTGAAGAAGGAGTTTGTTATGCTTGTGTTTACTGATCAGTGCATTGAGTAGAGGAGTTGGGAGGTCATGTTGTGGCTGTATAGGACATTGGATAAGCCAGTTTTGGCATATTGTGTGCAATTCTTGTCTCCTCCCTATCGGAATGATGTTGTGTAAATTGAAAAGGTTCAGAAAAGATTTGCAAAGACGCTGACAGGATTGGAGGATTTGAGCTAAAGACAGAGGTTAAATGGGCTGGGGGTGTTTTCCCTGGAATGTCTGAGACCAAGGGGTAACCCATATGGAGGATTATAAAGCTATGAGAGGCATGGTTAGGTTTAACAGACAAGGTCTTTTCCCTGGGGTGGGGTAGTCCAGAACTGGAGGGCATAGGTTCAGGATGAGAGGGGAAAGATATAAAAGGAACCTAAGGGACACGTTTTGATGTGGAGGGTGTTGCATGTATGGAATGACCTGCCAGATGAAGTGGTGGAGACTGGTACAATTACTGCATTGAAAAGGCATCTGGATGGGTATACGAACAGGAAGGGTGAGAGGGATTTGGGCCAAGTGCTGGCAAATGTGATGAGATTATGTTCGGATGTGTGGGTGGTGTGGATGAGTTGGACCGAAGGCCCTGTTTCTGTGCTGTCCATCTCTATGACTGTGAATGTTTTCCACTGTCCATTTCCAGCCATACACTTCACTGTTTCCCCTGTTTACCTTGGTCAGTTCCCCTCTCAAACACATGTCAATGGCTTTGGTTGTGATTGTTGGGTGTGCTTTATGGTCACTTTAAAAATCCATCATCTCGCTGAATTCCACTACACTACAATTTCCCAGAGGATATCTCAGTGTGACATTACTGCTTCACTCAGCGTCATCACCCAACGGTCGATCTGAGATAGCCACATTACTGGCCGTTTGCACAATATGTTCTTCAAAGAAACACTGACACAAACATTCGAAGAGGAGTTTGGAGAACATCAATTTTGCCGATGTGACTGTCCCAGATTACACAAAGACTGAAGTCTCCCAGAATTATCACAGTGCCTTTGCATTACACAGGAATACATTGGAATGTGTAACAGGGTTGAGCAATGAAATGCTGTTAGGCAGCCTCTAAACTGTTCTGCTTGTGTTGTTGACATGTGTTACCCAGAATCTGCATTCAGACTGATTCAGCTTCGTCATCTGAGGTCAAATGCTTTCTCTGTAATGCCTTTGTTACCCATTACTGTCAGGGTTACCCATCCTGCACTCCCTGAGACCCCTCAAGGAGGTGTACAATAAAATATTCATGTTCCACCTTTTGTTCACCCCGTCACCACTAAATCTCATTTATCTCTGTGCCACAGTCCATCCTCCTTATTGCAGAGACTTTATCCAGTCCAAAAAAGAACATTACAATTGACTCTTTCCACAATTTCTTGTCACAGTCCAATTCACTGATGAACAGTTTCAGTTAAACTCTGTCTCTTCCTGTTTCTTTCTGCTTGTCTTCAGCTACATCACCATTTTCTCTTTGGATTTGGAAAGTTCCTTTCACCTGAACCCTGGCCCTGCATCCTCTCTGTCAGTTTAAAGCCCTGTCCATCAGCCTACCGACATGGTTGACCAGGACACTGCTCCCAGCAGTGTTGTGTTTAATTCACTCACGGGATGTTGCTGTCTCTGGCTGGCCAGCATCGCATACCCACCCCGAGCTGCCCTTGAGCTGAGTGCCTTGCTGGATCATTACAGACAGCAGTTTAGAGTCAACCCCATCGCTCTGGGTCTGAATCATGTGTAGGCCAGACCCGCTGTCTATAATATATTTCCTTCCGAAAATGATATTAAGCAGTTAGATGGATTATACTGGACACCGGCATTAATATCTGGATGAACAGTCGGGTGAGAATAGCCCGAGGCCATCACCTGTCCCACTCGTAGCTCACCGTTCACTGAGTACTGATCCCCGTGCACCATGAATCCCAACCCTTTTATCATGACCATTGTGTAATCCTGATACCTTCCTGCACTCTGGTGATATCACTCAGTATCTCTCCATGTCGTATCCCTCACTGTCTGGGTCTAATTGCTGCCTCTGTCAGTGTCTCTCACTCTTGTAGCTACTCCAGATCCTGAGCTAATGGAATACCCCATTCCAGAGAGACACAGCAGAACAGGTCAGGGATGGAGACAGGGATTTTCCAGATCCTCCATGTGTAACCCTCACTGCATCAGTCTAATTTCCCATTCCGTCTATTTATCTGTCACCTGCAGGTAATCAGGATGTTCCTGTCTCAGCCGAATTCCTAACTCCTGTCTCGTCCTTTACCGCATCAAAGACGGTTGGTCAGCCAGACAGAGATGGAGAGGGAGGTCTGGAGCCTTCAGTAAATCCTGCAGTCAGTAAGATCACTCACAGTAAACAGCACAGGGAGGGGTTAGTGACCTGCTGTATTCAGACCCGGAAGACAGGACATGGACACAGAGCTGGGTAAGGAACAGCTACATTCTAGGCTTCATTCCCACCATCTTGTAAGGGTCCTGTTCTCACCTCTGCTGGACTGGTCCTCCCTGAGACATCTCTCTCTCTCTCTCAGACTCTCTGTCTCTTTTTCTCGATCCCCTCTCTCACTCCCTCATTATCTATCTCTCAACCCTCTCACTCTCTTTCTCTCTCTCAGCCCCTTTCTGACCTTCTCTTTCTATCTCTCTTCCCCTCACACACACTCTCTCACCCACTCACTCACTCTCCACCTCATCCCTCTCTCTCACCTGACTCTCTCTCTCCCCCCTCGCGTGCCTCTCACTCACGTCCCTCTCTCTCTAGCTCACCTTGTATCTTTCCCTATCTCGCTCTCCCCCTCTTTCTATCTTTCTCTCTCTCTTTCTCTCTCTTGTCCCCTTATCGCGCACTCTCTCTCAATCTCTCAGACTCTCTCTCATTTCCGTCCCCTCACTCACTCACTCACACTTGTCTGTCTGTCGCTCACCCATTCTCTCGCCCGTCTCTCTTGATCGCACCTCGCTCTCCCTATCTCTCACCCTTCACTCTCTCTCATTTTTTTCCCTATCTCTACCCCCTCTCTGCCCCCTTTCTCCCCCCCACTCTCTCTCCCCACTCACTCTCCCCCACGCTCTCACCCCTCTCTCTCCCCCTCCCCTCACTCTCCCCCTATCGACCCACTCTCTCGACCCCCCTCTCAGCCCTCTTCTCTCGACTCCCTCTCTCGACACACCTCTCACAACCGCTCCCTTCGAAAGCTCTCACTTGACCCCCTCTCTCGACCCCTGCACTCGACCCCTTTCTGTCCCGTTCTCTCTCTCTCTAATCCATCTCTCTCTAACCCCTTTCTCTCCCCTATCTTTCCCCTTCTCTTTCCCCTTTTCTCTCCCCTTCTCTCTCCCCTATCTCTCCGGTACCTCTCCCCTATCTCTCCCCAATCTCACCCCCAATCTCTCCCCCTTATCTCGCCCCTTATCTTTCCCTCTCTCTCTGCCCCTCTCTCTTCCCTCGCTCTTTCTTCCCCCTCTCTTTCTTTCCCCCACCTCTCTCTCCCCCACCTCTCTCTCACTTACCTCTCTATCTCCCTCACCTCTCTCTCTCACCACCTCTCTCTCCCCTCTTTCTCCCCATCCCTCTTTCCCCCTCACTCTCTCTCCCTCACTCTCTCCCACTCCCCCGTCCCCTCTCTCGCCCCCTCTCTCACCCCCTTCCTCTCTCACACCCTCTCTCTTTATCCTTCTCAATTCTCCCCTCTCTCTACCCCTGTCTCTCTACCCCCAGTCTCTCTCTCCTCTCTCTCTCCACTCTCTCTCCCCTCTCCATCTTCCCTCTCACCTCTCTCCGTCTCTTCTATCTCCATCTCCCCCCTCTCTTCCCCACACTCTCCCCCGCTCTCTGTCTTCCCCCTCGGTCTTCCCCGCCCCTTCTGCACAACTCTCTCCCCACGCTCTGTCTCCCGCTCCCCCCCTCGCTCTCGCCCTCTCTCTCTCCCTCTCTCTTTTTCCATCTCTTGCCTCCTCTCTTGCCTCACTCTCACCTTTCTCTTTCTCCCCCTCTCTCTCCCCCTCTCTCTCCCCCACTCTCTCCCCACTCCTTGTCTCTCCCCCTCCCTCTCTCCACTTCCTGTCTGCCCCTCTCTCGCCCCCTCTTTTGACCCACTCACTCTGTCACCTCACTCCCCCTCCCCCTCCCCCTCTCACTCCCTCCCTCTCTCTCTCCCCCACTCTTTACCCCCTCTCTCCCCCTCTCCCCACACTCTCTACAAACTCTCTCCCCCCACTCAATCCCCCACTCACTCCCCCACTCTATCTCCCCCTCTCTCTCCCCCTCTCTCACCTCTCTTTCTCCCTCTCCCTCCCCTCTCTCTGTCACACCCTCTCTGTCTCCCCTCTCGCTCGTCACCCTATCTCACCCCTCGCTTTCCTCGCTCGCTCTCCCCCTCTCCCTTCCCCTCTTTTTCTCCCTCTCTCTCTGCCCGTTTCACTCACCTCTCTCTCTCTCCCTCTACCTTGACTCCTCTCTCTCTCCCCGCTCTCTCTCCCCTCTCTGTCTCCCCATCTCTCTCTCCCCCTCTCCCCCTCTCTCTCCATCCCTCTCCCCCTCCTCTCTCCCCTCTCTCCCTCTCTCTCCCTCTCCTCTCTCCGCCCTCTCCCTTGACCCCTCTCCGTTGGCAATACTCCCCTCTTTCGCCCTCCTTCTCTCTGCCCTTCCCTCTCTTCCCCTCTTTCTCTTTCCTTCTCTCTCTTCCGCTCTCTCTTTTTCCCTGACCTCTCTCACCCACACTTCTCTCTCACTCACCTCTCTCTCTCCCCCACCTCTCTCTCTCGCCTACATCTCTCTCTCTCCCCACCATTGTCTCTCCCCCGCTTCTCTCTCTCGCCCACCTCTCTCTCTCCCCGCTCTCGCCCCCCTCCCTCGTCCCCTCTCTCTCCCCCTCTCTCTCCCCTCTCTCTCACCTTTCTCGCACCTCACTCCCCTCCTCCTCTCTCCCTCCCCCTTTCTCTCTCCTCTGTCTCTCTCTCTCTACCCACTCACTCTCCCTTACTCGCTCTCCCCCACTCTCTCCACCCTCCCTCTCTCCCCCTCCCTCTCTCCCCTTCTCTCTCTCCCACTCCCTCTGTCCCCCTCTCTCGCCCTCTCTCACACCCACTTCTCTCCCCCTCTCTTTTTATCCTTTTCACTACTCCACTTCTCTACCCCTGTCTCTGAACCCTTTCTCTCTCTCTGTCTCTCTCCCCTCGATATCTCCCCTCTCCATCTTCTCTCTCCCATTCTTTGTCCTCCTCTCTCCATCTCCCCCTCTCTCTCCCCACTCTCTCCCACACTCTCTGACTTTCCCCTCTCTCCAACCTCTCTCATCCCTCTCTCGCCACGTCTTCCCCCTCTCTCCCCTCTCTGCCCTTCCCTCTCCCCCCTCACTCTGTCACCTCACTCTCCCTCCCCCTCTCATCCCTCTCACTCGCTGTCCCCGCGCTCACCCTCTCTCTCTACCCCCCTCTCTATACCCCTCACTCTCTCTCCCCCTCTCTTCACTAACTCTGTCCCCACTCTGCCACCGAACCTTCTCCTCTCTCTCACCCTCTGTCACTCCCTCCTTCTCTCACCCTCTAACTCTGCCCCACTCTATCCCCCACTCTCTCCCTCACTCTCTACCCCTTCTCCCACACTCTCTCCCTCCACTCACTCCCCCATTCTCTCCTCCAGTTTCTCCCCCACTCTCTCCCCATCTCTCCCTCTCTCTCCCCCTCTCTCTCTCGCCACTTCTCTCTCCCCCACTCTGTCGCGCCACCCTCTCTCACCCACCAATCTAGCACCCACGCTCTCACCCCCACTCTCTCGTCTGGTCTCATTCTCCCCCCCCTCTCTCTCGCTCCCCCTCCCCCCTCTCCCCCCCCACCACACACTCTCTCTCTCCCTTTATCTCTCCCCCTCTCTCCCCGCTCTCTCTCCCGCTCTATCTTCCCCCTTTCTCTCCACACTCTCTCTCTTTCTGCCCCTCTCCCCCCTCTCTCCCCACTCTCTTTCCACCCTCTTTATCCCCCTCTCTCCCCCTCTCTCTACCCCTCTCTCGCCCACTTTCTCATCCCCGTCTCGCCCCCCTCACTCGCCACCCTCTCTACCCTTCTCTCTCTCCCCGCTCTTACTACCCCTCTCTCTCACATTCTCTCTCTCCCCCTCGCCCATCTCTCTCCCCCTCGCTCCCCCCTCTTGCCCCCCTCTCGCCCGCCTCTCTCGCCTCCTTTTGCACTCCCACTCTCCCCTCTCTCTCCCTCTCCCTCTCACTCTCCCTATCTCTCTCCCCATCTCTCTCCCCTCTCTCTCCCCGCACTCTCTCCCCCTTTCTGCACCCTCTCTAACCCGCTCCCTCGCTCCCTTCATCTCCCTCCCCCTCTCTCTCCATCCGTCTCTCCCCCCTCCCCATCGCTCTCCCCCTCTCTCTCTTCCTCTCTCCTCCGACTCTCCCCTCTCTGTCCCACACTCTCGCCCCTCTAAACCCTCACTCCTCTCCCCATCTCTCCCCCTCCCTCTCCCCTCTCTCTACCTCACTCTATCATCCCCTGTCTATCAGCTCTCTCCCCCCCGCTCTTCACTAACTTCTGTCGCCTAAAATCTCTCGCCTCTCTCTCTCCGTCTCTCACTCCCTACCTCTCTCACCCTCTCACTCTCCCCTCTCTCTCCCCTCTCCCACACTCTCACCCTCTTTCTTTCCCCCTCTCTCCACCTCCCTAGCCCCATCCTCTCCTTCCAATTCTCTCCCCGTCTCTCCCCCCTCTCCCCGTCGCTCTCCCCGTCTCTCTTCCCTTCTCTCTCACCTCCCTCTCCCATCTCTCTCCGCCTCTCACTCCCCCACTCTCTTTCTCACTCTCTTCCCCCACTCTCACCCCCATCTCTCTCCCCCCTCTCTCCCCCCGCTCTCACCCCCTCTCTGTCGGCCTCTCATCCCCCTCCCTCGCACCTTCCTCTCCCTCCCCCAATCTCTCCCCATCTCTTTCCCCTCTCTCCCCCCACTCTCATCCCCTTTCTGTCCCCCCTCTCTCACCCTCCCTCGCACCTTCCTCTCCCTTCCCCCCTCTCTCCCTGTCTCTCCCTCGCCCTCTCCCCTCTCTCTTTCCCCCTCTTTCCTCCCATCTCTCCTCCCCCACTCTCCGTCCCCCCGTCTCTCTCCCCCCACTGTCTGCCCCCTCTCTCTCACCCCCGGCTCTCTCACCCCCGTTCTTTCATCACCCTCCTCCATCTCTCTCCCCCCACTCTCATCCCCTTTCTGTCCCCCCTCTCTCACCCTCCCTCGCACCTTCCTCTCCCTTGCCCTCTCTCTCCCTGTCTCTCCCTCGCCCTCTCCCCCTCTCTCTTTCCCCCTCTTTCTCCCCATCTCTCTCCCCCCACTCTCCGCCCCTCTCTCTCCCCCACTGTCTGCCCCATCTCTCTCACCCCGGCTCTCTCACCCCCGTTCTTTCATCACCCTCCTCCCATCTCTCTCCCTCTCTCTCCCTCTCTTCCTTTTTTCTCCCCTCTCTCTCTGCCCCCTCTGTCTCCCCCCTCTCACCCCTCTCTCACCCCCCTCTCTCACCCCCCACTCTCCGCTCCCTCTCTCGCCCCCTCTCTCTCCCCCTCTCTCCCTCTGTCTCTCCCGCCTCTCCCCGTCACTCTACCCGTCTCTCCCCCTCTCCCCCTCTCTCTCCCCCCCTCTCTCTCCCCCTTCTCTTGCCCCCCACTCTCTCCCCACTCTCTGCCCCCTCTCTCTAACACCCCGCTCTCTTACCACCACTCCCTCAGTCCCTCTCTCTAACCTCCCTCTCTCCCCTCTCTCACCCCTCTCTTTCTCTCTATCGCCCTGTCTCTCCCACACTATCGCTCCCCCTCTCTCTCCCTCTCACTCTCCGCACTCTCTTCCTCCTTTCTCTCCACGCACTCTCTCTCTCTCTGACCCCTATCTCTCCTATCTCTCTCCCCTCTCTCTCCCTGCTCCTCTCTATTCCCAACTTTTTCTCCACACTCTCTCTCACTGTCCCCTCTCTCTCCCCCCTCTCACCCTCTGTATCTCACCCTCTCTCGCCCCTCTCTTTCCCCTCTCACTACCCTTCTCTCTTGCATCCTCTCACTCCCCCTCTCTCTCCCCTCTCTCCTCCCCCTCTCTCACCCCCTTTCATTCCCCCTCGCCCGCCTCTCTCACTCCCTCTCGTGCCCCCCTCTCCCCTTTCTCTCCCTCTCACCATCTCTTTCCCCATCACTCTCCCCATCTCTCTCCCCCCTCTCTCCCCACACTCTCTTGCCACTCTCTCACCCCCCTTTCTGTCCCCTTCATCTCCCTCCCCCTGTCTCTCTCCCCCTGTCTTTCCCCCTCTTTCTCCCCTCTCCCCCCTCTCTGCCTCCCTCTCTCTCATTCCCCGCTCTCTCACCTCCGCTCTCTCACCCCCACTCTCTCGCCCTCTCTCTCCCCCACTCTCTCATTCCCGCTCTCTCTCCTCCACTCTCTCACCTGTCTCACTCTACCCTCTCTCTCCCCTTTATCTCTGCCCTCTCTCTCCCTCTCACTCTCTCGCTCACTCTTCCCCCCTTTCTCTCCTTACTCTCTCTCTCAGCCCCCCTCTCTCTCCACCTCTCTCTCCCAGCTCTCCCCCTCTCGCCCCCTCTCTCATTCCCCTGCCTCGCCCCCCATTCCCCTGTCTTGCTCGACTCTCTCACCACCCACTCTCGCCTTCTCTCTTGTCCCTTCTCTCGACACCTCTCGCTCTCCCCGTCTCTCCACAATCTCTCCCCGTCTCTCCCTCTCTCTCTATCCCCTCCCTCTCCCCCTCTCTCTACTCCCTGTCTCTCGCACCCTCACTCTCTCCCTCTCTCTCCCGCTCTTTCTCCCCTCTCTCCCACCCCATCTCGCCCCTTGCCCGCTTTTCACTCCCCCTCTCGTGCGCCCTTTCTCCCCTCTCTCTCCCTCTAACTCACCCCATCTCTTTCCCCATCTCTCTCCCCATCTCTCTCCCCTCTCTCCGCCCGCTCTGTCCCCCCTCTCTCACCCCCTTTCTATCCCCCCTCTCCACCTCCCTCGCCCCTTCCTCTCCCTCCCCCTCTCTCTCCCCGTCTCTCCCCGTCACTCTCCCCGTCTCTCCCCTCTCCCCCTCTCTCTCCCCTTCTCTCTCCCGTCTCTCCGCCCTCTCCCCCCTCTCTCTCCCCTTCTCTCTCCCCGTCTCTCTCTCTCTCCCACCCACTCTCTCCCCTTTCTCTCTCCCCTCACACACCCCCACACTCTCCCCATCTCTTTTTATAAAGATTAGATTACTTACAGTGTGGAAACAGGCCCTTCGGCCCAACAAGTCCACACGCCCCGCCCGAAGCGCACCCCACCCATACCCCTACATCTACCCCTTACCTAACACTACGGGCAACTTAGATGGCCAATTCACCTGACCTGCACATCTTTGGACTGTGGGAGGAAACCGGAGCACCCGGAGGAAACCCACGCAGACACGGGGAGAATGTGCAAACTCCACACAGTCAGTCGCCTGAAGCGGGAATTGAACTCGGGTCTGTGGCGCTTTTGAGGCAACAGTGCTAACCACTTTGCCCCCGTGGCGCCACTTACCCCCACTTTCTCCCCCCACTCACTGGCCCCTCTCTCCCGCCCTCTCTCCCCTCTCTCCCCCCTCCCTCTCTCCCCTCTCTCTCTCCCTCTCTCCCCCTCACTCACCCCAACACTCTCCCCATCTCTCTCACCCACTTTCTCCCCCCCCTCCCCGTCTCTCCCCGTCACTCTCTCTGTCTCTCCCCCCTCTCCTCCTCTCTCTCCCATTCTCTCTCCCCGTCTCTCTCTCCCACCCACTCTCTCCCTCTCTCTCTCACCCTCCGCACACACCTCCACACACTCCCCATCTCTCTTCCCCACTTTCTCCCCCCTGATCTCTGCCCCCTCTCTCCCGCCCTCTCCCCCCTCTCTCCCCCATCCCTCTCTCTCCCCCTCTCCCCCCCCACTTACCCCCACACTCTCCCCATCTCTCTTCCCCCACTTTCTCCCCCGGCTCTCTGCCCCCTCTCTCCCCGCCCTCTCTCACTCCCCTCCTCCTCCCCCCTCTCTCCCACTCCCTGTCTCTCTTCTCTCTCTCTGTCTCTCTTCCCCCCTCTCTGTCTCTCACTACCCGCCTTTCTCTCTTCCCCTCTCGCCTCCCCCCTCCCCTCCTCTCTCCCCTTCTCTCTACGGTCTCTCTCAGCCCCTCTCTCTCGCACCCCCTCTCTCTACCCCTCACTCTCTCTCTCCCCTCTCTTTCACTAACTCTCTCCCCCCACTCTGTCACCTAAATCTCTCCCTCTCTCTCACTCCCTCCCTCCCTAACCCTTTCCCTCCACCACTCTCTCCCCCACTCTCTCCCCCACTCTCTCCCCGCACTGTCTCTCCCCACTCTCTCTCCCCACTCTCTCCCTCTCTCTCCCTCCACTCTCTGTCCCCCTCCCTCTTCCCCCTCCCTCTGTCCGCCCCCTCTCTCTTCTCTCTCCCCCACTCTTCCCCTCTCTCTCCCCCACTCTCCCCCACTCTCCCTCTCCCCCTCCCTCTCCCCTCTCTCTACCCCCACTCTCTCACCTCCTCTCTCTATCCTGTCTCTCTCTACCCCGCTCACCCTCTCTCTCCCCTGTCTATCTCACCCCCCCTCTCTCTCTCTCTCTCGAGATTCTCTGGCCAACCTCGCTCTGTTCCCCTCTCTCTCCTTCGCTCTCCTTCCGACTCTCCCCTCTCTCTCCCCCACTCTCCCCCTCTAACACCTCTCTCCCCTCCCCCTCACTCCACCCTCCCTCTCCTCCTCTCTCCCTCCCCCACTCTCACCCCCACTCTCTCCCCACACTGTTTCTCCCCACTCTCTCTCCCCACTGTCTCCCTCACTCTCTCCCCAAACTCTGGCTCCCCTCCTTCTCTCCCCCCCCCTCTCCCTCCTCCCCCTCTCTCTCCCTCCACTCTCTGTCCCCCTCCCTCTTCCCCCTCCCTCTGTCTGCCCCTCTCTCTTCTCTCTCCCCCACTCTTCCCTCTCTCTCCCCCCACTCTCCCCCACTCTCCCTCTCCCCCTCCCTCTCCCCTCTCTCTACCCCACTCTCTCACCTCCTCTCTCTATCCTGTCTCTCTCTACCCCGCTCACCCTCTCTCTCCCTGTCTATCTCCCCCCCCCCCCTCTCTCTCGAGATTCTCTGGCCACCTCGCTCTGTTCCCCTCTCTCTCCTTCGCTCTCCTTCCGACTCTCCCCTCTCTCTCCCCCACTCTCCCCCCTCTAACACCTCTCTCCCCCTCCCCCTCACTCCACCCTCCCTCTCCTCCTCTCTCCCCTCCCCCACTCTCACCCCCACTCTCTCCCCACACTGTTTCTCCCCACTCTCTCTCCCCACTCTCTCCCTCACTCTCTCCACACACTCTGTCTCCCCTCCTTCTCTCCCCCTCTCTCTCTCCCCCTCTCTCTCCCTCCACTCTCTGTCCCCCTCCCTCTTCCCCTCTCTCTGTCCGCCTCTCTCTCCTCTCTCGCCCCTCCCTCTCCCCTCTCTCTACCCCACTCTCTCACCTCCTCTCTCTATCCCATCTCTCTCTACCCCGCTCACCCTGTTTCTCTACCCCTCAAACTCTCTCCCCCTCTCGCTCTTCACTAACTCTCTCGCCTAAATCTCTCCCATCTCTCTCCCTCTCTCACTCCCTCCCTCTACTCTCCCCTCTCTCCCTGCGCTCTCTTCCCTCTCTCTCACACCCTTTCTGTCACCCTCTCTCCACCTCCCTCCCCCTTCCTCTCCGCCCCATCTCTCTCCCCGTCTCTCCACGTCCCCGTCGCTCTCCCCATCGCTCTCCCGTCACTCTCGCCCTCTCTCTCTCTCCCTCTGTCTCCCCCTCTACCCCACTCTCTTTCCCCAACTCTCTCCCCTGACTCTCCCCTCGCTCTCACCCCCTTTCTGTCCCCTCCTTCCCCTTCCTCGCACCTTCCTCTCCCTTCCCCTCTCTTGCCCCGTCTCTATCCCCTCTCTTCCCCGTCGCTCTCCCCGTCTCTCTCCCCCTCTCTCTCCTGCATCTCCCCCCTCTATCTCTCCCCCCTCTCTCTCCCTCCACTCTCTGTCCCCCTCCCTCTTCCCCTCTCTCTGTCCGCCTCTCTCTCCTCTCTCTCCCCCCACTCTGAAGCTCTTTCTGTCCCCCCTCTCTCACCCTCCCTCGTACCTTCCTCTCCCTCCCCTCTCTCTCCCCATCTCTCCCCTCTCCCTGTCGCTCTCCCCGTCTCTCGCCCCCTCTCTCTCCCCTCCTCTCCCCCCTCCCTCTCCCCCCTCTCTCCCACCTCGCCCCTCCTCTCTCCCCCTCTCTCTCCCCCTCTCTCTTCCCCCACTCTCTCACAACCTCTCTCTCACACCCTCTGTCTCCCCATCACGCTCTCCCCTCTCCCCCTCTCTTTGCCTCTCCTTCTCACCTCTCTATCACCCTTTCTCTCTCCCTCCCACTCTCTCTCCTCTCTCTCCCCACCTCTCTTGCCCCTCTCTCTCGCCTCTCCCTCTCACCCCCCTCTCTCTCCTCCACTCTCTCCCCCACTCTCTCTCCACCACACTCTCTCCCCCTCTCGCTCCCCTTCTCTCTCCCCCCTCTCCGCCTCTTTCCCCAACTCTCTCTTTACCCCCTCTCTCCCCCCTCTCTCTCGCCCCCCTCTCGCACCCTCTCTCGCGCCCCACTCTCGCCCCCACTTTCGCCCCCTCTCTTGCCCCCCACTCTTCCCCCCACTCTTGCCCCCTCCCTCACCCCTTCTCACCCCCTCTCTCGCCCCCACTTTCGCCCCCACTCGTCTCCACTCTCTCCCTCTCTCTCACCCCCTCTCTCACCCCTCTCTCACACCATCTCTCTCACCCTCTCTCACGCCCCTCCCTCTCCCGCTCTCCGACCTCTCTCGCCTCCTCTCTCTCTCTCTCCCCTCTCTCTCCCCTCTCTCTCCCCTCTCTCTCTCTTCCACTCTCTCCACCCCCTCTGTCTCGCTCTCTCCCTCGCTCTATACCCCTGTTTCTCTACCCTTTCTCTCTCACCCCTCTCTTTCCACCCCTCTCTTTCTCCCCTCTCTCCACCTCCCCTCTCTCCATCTCCCCTCTTTTTCACCCCACTCTCTCTCGTCTCGCTCCTTCCCCTCTCTTTCTCACTCCCCTCTCTCCCTCCCCTCTCTCTCTCTCCCCTGTCTCTTACCCTGCTCTCTTACCCCGATCACTTACCCAGTCTCTCTCCCTTCTCTCCCAACGCACTCTCACCCGCACCCTCTCCACTCTCTGTCCCCCCTCTCTCTGTCCCCCTCTCTCTGTTCCCCTCTCTCTGTTCCCCCCCTCCGTCCCATCTCTCTATGACCCCTCCTCTCTGTTCGGACTCTCTCTGTCCCACTCTCCGTCCCTCCCCTCTCTGTCTCCCCTCTCCCTGTCCACCCTTCTGTCTGTCCCCCCTCTCTCTGTCACCCTCCTCTCTGTCCCCATTCTGTCTGTCCACCCCTCTCTCTCTGACCCTACTCTCTCTGTCCCCCTCTCTCTGTTCCCTCTCTCTATGTCCACACTCCCTCTCTTCCCCCTCTCTTTACCCCCCTCTCTATCCCCATTCTCTTGACCCCTCTCTCTGTCCCCACTATCTCTGTGTCCCCCTCTGTCTGTCCCCCCTCTCTGTACCCACCGCTCTGTCATCCTCCTCTCTGTCCCCACCCTCTCTGTCACCCTCTCACTCTGTCCCTCCCTCTCCCTCTGTCCCCCATCTCTCTGTCCACCCCTCTCTCTCTGTTCCCCTCTCTCTGTTCCCCTCTCTCTGTCCCCCCACTCTCTGCACCCCTCTCTCTGTCCCCCTCTCTTCCCCCTTCTCTACCCCTCTCTCTCCCCGTCACTCCACCCTCTTTCTCCCCCAACTCTCTTGTCCCCCTTCTCTCTCTCCCCCTCTCTCTCTGATCCCCCATCTCTCTCTGACCGCCCCCTCTCTGTCCCCCTTCCCTCTGTCCCATTCTATCTTCCCCCTCTCTCTGTCCCCTCTTTCTTTGCCCCTCCCTCTCTCTGTCCCCGTCTCTCTGTCCCCACACTCTCTGCCCAACTCTCTCTGTCCCGACTGTCTCTGTCCCCCTCTCTCTGTCCCCACTCTCTCTGTCACCCCTCTCTCTTCCCCCTCAGGACCCCCTCTTCCTCCGTTCCCTCCTCTCTGTGTCCTCCTTTCTCTGCCCCCCCGCCCCCCCTCCCCCGCTCTCTGTCCCCCTCTCTCTGTCCCCCTCTCTTTGTTTCCCTCTCTCTGCCCCCCACTCTCTCTGTCCTCTTCTCTCTTTGTCCCCCCCTCTCTCTGTCCCCCTTCCCTAATTTTCCCCCTTTCTGTACCCCCCTGTTCCCCTCTCTTTGTACACCTCTCTCTGCCCCCTCTGCCGCCCTCTCTCTTTGACCCGCCACTCTCTCTGTCCCCCCATCTCTCTCTGTCTCTCCCGCTCTCTGTCCCCCTCTCTCGGTTCCCTCTCTTTCTGCCCCTCCTTCTCTCAGTCCCCCCCACTCTCAGTCTGCCCCCTCTGTACCCTTCTCTCTTTCCCCCTCTCTCTGTCCCTCCCTCTCTGTCCCCCTGTCCGTCTCTCTACTGCATCCCCGTCTCTCCCTCTCCCATCTCTTACTGTCCCCACTCTTTCTGCCCCCTCACCCTGTCGCCCCTTCACTCTGTACACCCCCTCTTTTCCCCCCTCTCTGTCCCCCCTCTCTCTGTCACCCCTCTCTCTATCCCCCCCTCTGTCCTCCCCCCTCTCTGTCTCCCTCTCCCCCTCTTTCTTTCCCCCCTCTCTCTGTTCCCCTCTCTCAATCCCCCTCTCTGTCCCCCGCTTCTCAGTCCCAGCCCTCTCTCTGTCCCCCTCTCTCTGTCACTCTCTCGGTCCCTCTCACTCTGTCCCCCTGACTCTGACCACCCTCTCTCTTTCCCCCTTCCTCTGTCCCCTTCTCTCTGTCCCCCTCTCTCTCTGTCCCCCCTCTCTGCCCCCCCCTCTCTGTACCTCCTCTCTGTCACCCCCTCTCCCTGTCCCCCTCTCTTTACCCCTCTCTCTTCCCCCCTCTATCTGTCCCCCCCTCTCTGTCCCACATCTCTCTGTCCCCTTCACTCTCTGTCACCCTTCTCTCTGTCCCCATTCTTTCTGTTCCCCCCTCTCTCTGCTCCCATCTCTATCCCCATCACTGTCCCTCCCCTCTCTGTCACCCTCTCTCTGTCCACCCTCTCTCTGACCCCTCTCTCTGTCACTCCCCTTCCCGCCTTCTCGATCCCAGCCATCTCTATGTACCCCCCTCTCTCTGGCCCCTCACTCTCTCTGTACCCCCCTCTCTCCATCCCTCTCTCTCTGCCCCCCTCTCTGTCCCCCCTCTCTCTGTGTCTCCATCTCACTCCGTCCTCTCTCTGTTACCTCCCTCTCTGTCCCCCCGTCCCGCCCTCTGTCCCCCACTCTCTCCACCCCTCACTCTCTGTCCCCCTCTCTTTGTCCCCCACTCTCTACATCCCCCACTCTCTGTGCCCCACTCTCTGTCCCCGACTTTCTGTCCCCCTGCTCTCTGTCCCCCTCTCTCTCACGTTCTCTCTGTCCCCCTCTCTCTCTGTCCCACACTCTCTGTCCCCCCTCTCTCTCCCGTTCTCTCTGTCCTCATCTCTCTGTCCCCGTCTCGCTGTCCCCCTCTCTCTCTGTCCCCCAATCGGTCCCCACACGCTCTTTGTACCCCCTGTCTCTGTGTCCCCATCTCACTCCCTACTCTCTCTCGGCTCCCTCTCTGTTTTCCCTTCCCCCCTCTGTCCCCCACTCTCTCTATCCGCCACTCTGAGTCCCCCCCTCTCCACCGCCCTCTCTCTGACCACCTCTCTCTGTCCCCCCTCTCTCTCCCAGTCTCTGTCCCCTCTCACTGTTCCCCCTCTCTTTGTTCCCCTCTCTCTCCCCCCTCTCTCTCTGTCCCTCTCTCTCTGTACCCCACTCACTAACCCCTCTCTATACACCCCTCTCTCTCCCCATCTCTCCCCTACCTCGCCCCCTCACCCTCTTGTCCCCCTCTCTCTCTGTCCGCCTCTCTATGTCCCACCCTCTCTCTGTCCCCACTCTCCCTGTCCCCCTGACTCTGACCTCCCTCTCTCTGTCCCCCCCCCCCTTCCTCTGTCCCCCTCTCGGACCCCCTCTCTCTCTCTCTGCCCCCCAATCTGTCCTCCCCTCTCTGTCCCCGTCTCTCTGTCCGCTTCACTCTCTGTCCCCCTTCTCCCTGTCCCCATTCTCTCTGTTCACCCCTCCCTCTGCCCCCATCTCTGTCCCCATCTCCGTCCCTCCCCTATCTGTCACACTCTCTCTGTCACACTCTCTCTGTCCCCCTCTCTCTGTCACCCTCTCTCTCCCATTCTCTCTGTCCTCATCTCTCTGTCCCCCTCTCTGTCCCCACGTGCTCTCTGTCCCCCCGTCTCTGTGTCCCCCTCTCACTCCCTCCACTCTCTGTCACCTCCCTCTCTGTCTACCCGTTCCCCCCCTCTTTCCCGCACTCTCTCCCTCGTCCCCCCTCTGTCCCCCACTCACTGACCCCTCTCTATACATCCCTCTCTCTCCCCATCTCTCCCCTAACTCGCCCCCTCACTCTCTTGTCCCCCTCTCTCTGTGTCCGCCTCTCTCTGTCCCACCCTCTCTCTGTCACCACTCTCTCTGTCCCCCTGACTCTGACCTCCCTCTCTCTGTCCCCCCCCTTCCTCTTTCCCCCCTCTCGGTTCCCCTCTCTCTCTCTCTCTGCCCCCCAATCTGTCCCCCCCCTCTCTGTCCCCGTCTCTCTGTCCCCTTCACTCTCTGTCCCCTTCTCCCTGTCCCCCATTCTCTCTGTTCCCCCCTCCCTCTGCCCCCATCTCTGTCCCCCATCTCCGTCCCTCCCCTCTATGTCACACTCTCTCTGTCCCCCCTCTCTCTGTCACCCTCTCTCTCCCATTCTGTCTGTCCTCATCTCTCTGTCCCCCTGTCTGTCCCCACGTGCTCTCTGTCCCCCCCCGTCTCTGTGTCCCCCTCTCACTCCCTCCACTCTCTGTCACCTCCCTCTCTGTCTACCCGTTGCCCCCTCTTTCCCCCACTCCCTCCCTCGTCCCCCCCTCTGTCCCCCACTCTCTCCATCCCCCACTCTCTGTCCCCACACTCTCCATTTTCCTCTCTCTGTCCCCCTCTCTCTCTTCCCCCTCTCTTTGTCCCCCTCTCTCTGTCCCCCTCTCTCTGTCCCCCACTCACTGACCCCCTTCTATACATATCCACCCTCTCTCCCCATCTCTCCCCTACCTTGCTCCCCCCACTCTCTTGTCTCCCTCTCTCTCTGTCCGCCTCTCTCAGTCCCAAACTCTCTGTCCTACCCTCTCTCTGTCCCCCCTGACTCTGACCTCCCTCTCTCTGTCCCCCCTTCCTCTGTCCCCCTCTCTCGGTCTCCCGCTCTCTCTCTCTGCACCCGCCAATCTGTCACCCCCTCTCTGTCCCTGTCTCTCTGTCCCCTTCACTCTCTGTCCCCCTTCTCCCTGTCCCCAGTCCCCCTTCTCCCTGTCCCCATTCTCTCTGTTCCCCCCTCCCTCTGCCCCCATCTCTGTCCCACATCTCCGTCCTTCCCCTCTCTGTCACACTCTCTCTGTACCCCCTCTCTCTGACCCTCCTCTCTGGCCCCTCCTTCCCGCTTTCTCGGTCTCAGCTTTCTCTATGTTCCCCCTCTCTCTGTCCCCTCACTCTCTCTGTCCCCCCTCTCTCTCTATCCCTCTCTCTCTATCCCTCTCTCTCTGTCCTCCTCTCTCTGTCCCCTCTCTCTGTGTCCTCCTCTCACTCCGTCCTCTCTCTATTACCACCCTCTCTGTCCCCCCGTCCCCCCTCTGTCCCCCCTCTCTCCATTCCCTACTCTCTGTCCCCCACTCTCTGTCCCCCTCTCTCTGTTCCCCACTCTCTGTCTCCCTCTCTCTATCCCCCTGCTCTCTGTCCCCCTCTCTCGTCCATTCTCTCTGTATCCTCTCTCTCTCTGTCCCCTATCTCTGTCCACCTCTCTCTATCCCTCTCTCTCTGTCACCCTCTCTCTCCCGTTCTCTCTGTCCTTATCTCTCTGTCCCTCTCTCTTTGTCCACCTCACTCTGTCCCCCTCTCTCTGTCACCCTCTCTCTCCCGTTCTCTCTGTCCTCATCTCTCTATCCCTCTCTCTCTGTCCACCTCACTCTGTCCCCCTCTCTCTGTCACCCTCTCTCTCCCGTTCTCTCTGTCCTCATCTCTCTGTCCCTCTCTGTTTGTCCACCTCACTGTGTCCCCCTCTCTCTGTCACCATCTCTCTCCCGTTCTCTCTGTCCTTATCTCTCTGTACCCCTATCTCTGTCCCCCTCTCTCTGCCCCACCTCTCTCTGCCACCCTCTCTCTCCCGTTCTCTCTGTCCTCATCTCTCTGTCCCTCTCTCTTTGTCCACCTCACTCTGTCCCCCTCTCTCTGTCACCATCTCTCTCCCGTTTTCTCTGTCCTCATCTCTCTGTCCCCCTATCTCTGTCTCCCTCTCTCTGCCCCACCTCTCTCTGCCACCCTCTCTCCCGTTCTCTCTGACCTCATCTCTCTGTCCACCTCTCTCTCTGTCCCCCTCTCTGTCCCCACGTGCTCTCTGTCCCCCCGTCTCTGTGTTCCTCTCTCACTCCCTCCTCTCTCTGTCACCTCCCTCTCTGTCTACCCGTCCCCCCTCTGTCCCCCACTCTCTCTTTCGTCCCCCCCTCTGACCCCTACTCTCTCCATCCTCCACTCTCTGTCCCCCCCTCTCTGTCCCCCTCTCTTTTTCCCCCACTCTCTGTCCCCCTCTCTCTGTCCCCCACTCTCTACCCCCTCTCTCTGTTCCCCCTCTCTTTGTAACCCTCTCTCTGTCCCCTCTCTCTGTCCCCCACTCTCTGTCCCCCACACTCTGTCCCCCACTCTCTGTCCCCCTCTCTCTGTTCCCCCTCTCTTTGTCCCCCACACTCTGACCCCTCTCTATGCACCCCTCTCTCTCCCCATCTGTCCCCTACCTCACTCCCCCCACTCTCTTGTCCCCCTCTCTCTCTGTTCCCTCCCACTCTGTCCCCCCTCTCTCTGTCCCACCCTCTCTGTCCCCACTCTCTCTTTCCGTCCCCTCTGTCCCCGTCTCTCTTTCCTCCTCTTTCTTTCCCCCGCTCTCTCTACCCCCCTCTTTCTGTCCGCCTCTCTCTTCGTCCCCATCTCCCTGTCCCCCTCATTCAATATCCCCCCTCTCTCTGTCCCCACTCTCTCTCTGTCCCCCTCTCTCTGTCCCCTCTCTCTGTCCACACTCTCTCTCAGTTCCCCCTCTCTGTCCCCCCTCTCTCTGTCACCCTCCTCTCTGTCCCCACTCTCTCTGTCACACTCTCACTTTGTCCCTCCCTCTCCCTCTGTCCCCATCTCTCTGTCCACCCTCTCTCTCTGTACCCCTCTCTCTGTCCCACTCTCTCTCTTCCCCCTCTCACTACCCTCTCTTTCTCCCCTATCACTCAACCCTCTCTCTCCCCCCACTCTCTTGTCCCCACTCTCTCCATGCCCTCTCTCTGTCCCCCCTCTCTCTTCCCCAGTCTCTGTCCCCCTCTCTCTGTTCCCCCTCTCTTTGTCCCCCTCTCTCTGTCCCCCCTCTCTGTCTGTCGCCCTCTCTCTGTCCCCCACTCAATGACCCCCCTCTATACATATCCACCCTCTCTCCCCATCTCTCCCCTACCTCGCTCCCCCCACTCACTTGTCCCCCTCTCTCTCTGTCCGCCTCTCTCTTTCCCAAACTCTCTGTCCCACCCTCTCTCTGTCCCCCTGACTCTGACCTCCCTCTCTCTGACCCCCCTTCCTCTGTCCCCCTCTCTCGGTCTCCCTCTCTCTCTTTGCACCCGCCAATCTGTCACCCCCTCTCTGTCCCCGTCTCTCTGTCCCCTTCACTCTCTGTCCCCCTTCTCCCTGTCCCCATTCTCTCTGTTCCCCCCTCCCCCTGCCCCCATCTCTGTACCCCATCTCCGTCCTTCCCCTCTCTGTCACACTCTCTCTGTCCCCCCTCTCTCTGACCCCCCTCTCTGGCCCCTCCTTCCCGCTTTCTCGGTCTCAGCTTTCTCTAAGTTCCCCCTCTCTCTGTCCCCTCACTCTCTCTGTCCCCCCTCTCTCTCTATCCCTCTCTCTCTATCCCTCTCTCTCTGTCCTCTCTCTCTGTCCCCTCTCTCTGTGTCCTCCTCTCACTCCGTCCTCTCTCTATTACCACCCTCTCTGTCCCCCCGTCCCCCCTCTGTCCCCCCCCCTCTCCATTCCCCACTCTCTGTCCCCCACTCTCTGTCCCCCTCTCTCTGTTCCCCACTCTCTGTCTCCCTCTCTCTATCCCCCTGCTCTCTGTCCCCCTCTCTCGTCCATTCTCTCTGTATCCTCTTTCCACTGCCCCCTATTTCTGTCCACCTCTCTCTGTCCCCCTCTCTCTGTCACCCTCTCTCTCCCGTTCTCTCTGTCCTTATCTCTCTGTCCCACTCTCTTTGTCCACCTCACTCTGTCCCCCTCTCTCTGTCACCCTCACTCTCCCGTTCTCTCTGTCCTCATTTCTCTGTCCCACTCTCTCTGTCCACCTCTCTCTGTCCCCCTCTCTCTGTCACCATCTCTCTCCCGTTTTCTCTGTCCTCATCTCTCTGTCCCCTATCTCTGTCCCCCTCTCTCTGCGCCCCTCTCTCTGTCACCCTCTCTCTCCCGTTCTCTCTGTCCTCATCTCTCTGTCCCTCTCTCTTTGTCCACCTCACTCTGTCCCCCTCTCTCTGTCACCCTCTCTCTCCCATTCTCTCTGTCCTCATCTCTCTGTCCCTCTCTCTTTGTCCACCTCACTCTGTCCCCCACTCTCTGTCACCATCTCTCTCCCGTTCTCTCTGTCCTTATCTCTCTGTCCCCCTATCTCTGTCCCCCTCTCTCTGCCCCATCTCTATCTGCCACCCTCTCTCTCTCCCGTTCTCTCTGTCATCATCTCCCTGTCCCCCCTCTCTCTGCCCCCTCTCTCTTTCCCCCTCTCTCTCCCGTTCTCTCTGTCATCATCTCCCTGTCCCCCCTCTCTCTGTCCCCCTCTCTCTGTCACCCTCTCTCTCCAGTTCTCTCTGTCCTTATCTCTCTGTCCCTCTCTCTTTGTCCCCTTCACTCTGTCCACCTCTCTCTGTCACCCACTCTCTCCCGTTCTCTCTGTCCTCATCTCTCTGTCCACCTCTCTCTGTCCCCCTCTCTCTGTCACCCTCTCTCTCCCGTTCTCTCTGTCCTCATCTCTCTGTCCCCCTCTCTCTGCCCCCCTCTCTCTGTCACCCTCTCTCTCCCGTTCTCTCTGTCCTCATCTCTCTGTCCCTCTCTCTTTATCCACCTCACTCTGGCCCCCTCTCTCTGTCACCCTCTCTCTCCCGTTCTCTCTGTCCTCATCTTTCTGTCCCTCTCTCTTTGTCCACCTCACTCTGTCCCCCTCTCTCTGCCACCATCTCTCTCCCGTTTTCTCTGTCCTCATCTCTCTGTCCCCCTATCTCTGTCCCCCCCTCTCTGTCCCCCTCTCTCTGCCACCCTCTCTCTCCCGTTCTCTCTGTCCTCATCTCTCTGTCCCTCCTCTCTCTGCCCCCCTCTCTCTGTCCCCCTCTCTCTCCCGTTCTCTCTGTCCTCATCTCTCTGTCCCCCTCTCTCTGTCGCCCCTTTCTCTCTATCCCTCTCTCTCTGTCCACCTCTCTCTCTGTCCCCCTCTCTGTCCCCACGTGCTCTCTGTCCCCCCGTCTCTGTGTTCCCCTCTCACTCCCTCCTCTCTCTGTCACCTCCCTCTCTGTCTACCCGTCCGCCCTCTGTCCCCCACTCTCTCTTTCGTCCCCTCCTCGGTCCCCTACTCTTTCCATCCCCACACTGTCTGTCCCCCCCCCTCTGTCCCTCTCTCTCTGTCCCCCTCTCTTTTTCCCCCACTCTCTGTCCCCATCTCTCTGTCCCCCACTCTCTACCCCCTCTCTCTGTTCCCCCTCTCTTTGTCCCCCTCTCTCTGTCCCCCCTCTCTCTGACCCGTCTCTCTGACCCCCTCTCTCTGTCCCCCTCACTCAGTCCCCCTCTCTCTGTCACCCTCTCTCTCCCGTTCTCTCTGTCCTCATCTCTCTGTCCCTCTCTCTTTGTCCACCTCACTCTGGCCCCCTCTCTCTGTCACCCTCTCTCTCCCGTTCTCTCTGTCCTCATCTCTCTGTCCCCCCTCTCTCTGCCCCTCTCTCTCTGTCCCCCTCTCTCTCCCGTTCTCTCTGCCCTCATCTCTCTGTCCCTCTCTCTCTGTCGCCCCTTTCTCTCTATCCCTCTCTCTCTGTCCACCTCTCTCTCTGTCCCCCTCTCTGTCCCCACGTGCTCTCTGTCCCCCCGTCTCTGTGTTCCCCTCTCACTCCCTCCTCTCTCTGTCACCTCCCTCTCTGTCCCACCCTTTCTGTCCCCACTCTCTCTTTCCGTCCCCTCTGTCCCCGTCTCTCTTTCCTTCTCTTTCTTTCCCCCGCTCTCTCTACCCCCCTCTTTCTGTCCGCCTCTCTCTTCGTCCCCATCTCCCTGTCCCCCTCATTCAATATCCCCTCTCTCTCTGTCCCCACTCTCTCTCTGTCCCACCTCTCTCTGTCCCCTCTCTCTTTCCCCACTCTCTCTCAGTCCCCCTCTCTCTGTCCCCCCTCTCTCTGTCACCCTCCTCTCTGTCCCCACTCTCTCTGTCACCCTCTCACTTTGTCCCTCCCTCTCCCTCTGTCCCCATCTCTCTGTCCACCCTCTCTCTCTCTGTACCTCTCTCTCTGTCCCCTCTCTCTCTTCCCCCTCTCACTACCCCCTCTCTCTCCCCTATCACTCAACCCTCTCTCTCCCCCCACTCTCTTGTCCCCACTCTCTTGTCCCCCTCTCTCTCTGTCCCCCTCTCTCTCTGACCCCCTCTCTCACTCTGACCGCCCCCTCTTCGTACCCCTTCTCTCTGTCCCCCCTCTCTCTGTCCTCTTTCTTTGCCCCTCCCTCTCTCTGTCCCCCTCTCTCTCTCTCCATCCCTCACTCTCTGTCCCTCACTCTCTGTCCCCCACTCTCTGCCCCCTCTCTCTGTTCCCCACTCTCTGTCTACCTCTCTCTATCCCCCTGCTCTCTGTTCCCCCTCTCTCGCCCGTTCTCTCTATCCCCCCCTCTCTCTCCGCCTATCTCTGTCCCCCTCTCTCTGTCCCCCTCTCTCTGTCAGCCTCTCTCTCCCGTTCTCTCTGTCCTCATCTCTCTTTCCCCCTCTCTCTGTCCCCCTCTCTCTGTCACGCTCTCTCTCCCGTTCTCTCTGTCCACCTCTCTCGCTGTCCCCCTCTCTGTCTCCACGTGCTCTCTGTCCCTCCGTCTCTGTGTCCCCCTCTCGCTCCCTCCTCTCTCTGTCACCTCCCTCTCTGTCTCCCCTTCCCCCCCTCTGTCCCCCACTCTCTCCCTCGTCCCCCCCTCTGTCCCCCACTCTCACCATCCCGCAGTCTCTGTCCCCACTCTCTCCATGCCCTCTCTCTGTCCCCCCTCACTCTCCCCCAGTCTCTGTCCCCCTCTCTCTGTTCCCCCTCTCTTTGTCCCCCTCTCTCTATCCCCCCTCTCTGTCTGTCCCCCTCTCTCTGTCCCCCACTCACTGACCCTCCTCTATACATATCCACCCTCTCTCCCCATCTCTCCCCTACCTCGCTCCCCCCACTCTCTTGTCCCTGTCTCTCTCTGTCCGTCTCTCTCTCTGTCCCACCCTCTCTCTGTCCCCACTCTCTTTGTCCCCCTGACTCTGACCTCCCTCTCTCTGTCCACCCCCCCCTTCCTCTGTCCCCCTCTCGGTTCCCCTCTCTCTCTCTCTCTCTGCCCCCCAATCTGTCCCCCCCTCTCTGTCCCCGTCTCTCTGTCCCCTTCACTCTCTGTCCCCCTCCTCCCTGTCCCCATTCTCTCTGTTCCCCCTCCCTCTGCCCCCATCTCTGTCCCCCATCTCCGTCCCTCCCCTCTCTGTCACACTCTCTCTGTCCACCCTCTCTCTGACCCCCCTCTCTGCCCACCCCCCTTTCCGCTTTCTCGGTCCCAGCCCTCTCTATTTACCCCTGCTCTCTGTCACCTCACTCTCTCTGTCCCCCCTCTCTCTCTATTCCTCTCTCTGTCCCCCTCTCTCTCTTTCCCCCTCTCTGTCCCCCTCTCTCTGTGTCACCCTCTCACTCCATCTTCTCTCTATCACCACCCTCTCTGTCCTCCCGTCGCCCTCTGTCCCCCACTCTCTCCATTCCCCACTGTCTGTCCCCCTCTCTCTGTCCCCCACTCTCTCCATCCCCCACTCTCTGTCCCCCACTCTCTGTCCCCCTCTCTCTGTTCCCCACTCTCTGTCTCCCGCTCTCTATCCCCCTGCTCTCTGTCCCCCCTCTCTCGCCCGTTCTCTCTGTCCCCTTTCTCTCTGTCCCCCTCTCTTTGTCCCCCTCTCTTTGTCCCCCTCTCTCTTTGTCCCCCTCTGTCTGTCCCCCTCTCTCTGTCCCCCTCTCTCTGTCACCCTCTCTCTCCCGTTCTCTCTGTCCTCATCTCTCTGTCCCCCCTGTCTGTCCACCTCTCTCGCTGTGCCCCTCTCTGTCCCCCTCTCTGTCCCCACGTGCTCTCTGTCCCCTCGTCTCTGTGTCCCCCTCTCACTCCCTCCTCTCTCTGTCACCTCCCTGTCTGTCTACCCGTTCCCCCCTCTGTCCCCCACTCTCTCCCTCGTCCCCCCTCTGTCCCCCACTCTCTCCATCCCCCACTCTCTGTCCCCCACTCTGTCCCCCTCTCTCTGTCCCCCACTCTCTGTCTCCCTCTCTCTATCACCCTGCTCTCTGTCCCCCCTCTCTCGCCCGTTCTCTCTATCCCCTCTCTCTCTGTCCCCCTCTCTTTGTCCCCCTCTCTCTATACCCCCTCTCTCTCTGTCCCCCTCTCTCTCTCCTCCTCTCTCTGTCACCACCTCTCTCACGTTCTCTCTGTCCTCATCTCTCTGTCCACCTCTCTCGCTGTCCCCCTCTCTGTCCCCACGTGCTCTCTGTCCCCCCATCTCTGTGTCCCTCTCTCACTCCGTCCTCTTTCTGTCACCTCCCCCTCTGTCTACCCGTTCCCCCCTCTGTCCCCCACTCTCTCCCTCGTCCCCCCCTCTGTCCCCCACTCTCTCCATCCCCACACTCTCTGTCCCCCCCTCTCTCTCTCTGTCCCCCACTCTCTGTCCCCCTCTCTCTGTCCCCCACTCTCTGCCCCCTCTCTCTGTTCCCCCTCTCTTTTTCCCCGTCTCTCTGTCCCCTCCTCTCTCTGAACCGTCTCTCTGACCCCTCTCTCTGTCCCACACTCTCTGTCCCCCTCTCTCTGTTCCCCACTCTCTGTCTCCCTCTCTCTATCCCCCTGCTCTCTGTCTCCCCCCTCTCTCGCCCGTTCTCTCTGTCTCCTCTTTCTCTGTCCCCCTCTCTTTGTCCCCCTCTCTCTGTACGCCCCCTCTGTCCCCCTCTCTCTCTCCCCCTCTCTCTGTCACCCTCTCTCTCCCGTTCTCTCTGTCCTCATCTCTCTGTCCACCTCTCTCGCTGTCCCCCTCTCTGTCCCCACGTGCTCTCTGTCCCCCCCGTCTCTGTGTCCCCCTCTCACTCCCTCATCTCTCTGTCACCTCCCTCTCTGTCTACCCGTTCCCCCCTCTGTCCCCCACTCTCTCCCTCGTCCCCCCTCTGTCCCCCACTCTCTCCATCCCCCACTCTCTGTCCCCCACTCTCTGTCCCGCACTCTCTGACCCCTCTTTCTCTCCGTCTGTCCCCTACCTTGCTCCCCCCACTCTCTTGTCCCCCTCGCTCTCTGTTCCCTCCCTCTCTGTCCCCCCTCTCTCTGTCCCACCCTCTGTGTCCCCACTCTCTCTCTGTCCGTCCCCTCTGTCCCCGTCTCTCTTTCCTCCTCTTTCTTTCCCCCGCTCTCTCTGCCCCTCTCTTTCTGTCCCCCTCTCTCTTCGCCCCCATCTCCCGGTACCCCTCTCTCAATATCCCCCCTCTCTTTGTCCCCACTCTTTCTCTGTCCCTCTCTCTCTGTCGCCCCGGTCTATGTCCCTTCACTCTGTCCCCAATCTCTCTGTCAACCTCTCACTCTGTCCCTCCCTCTCCCTCTGTCCCCATCTCTCTGTCTACCCTCTCTCTCTCTGTACCCCTCTCTCTGTCCCCTCTCTCTCTTCCCCCTCTCACTACCCCCTCTCTCTCCCCTATCACTCAACCCTCTCTCTCCCCCCTCTCTTGTCCCCACTCTCTTGTCCCCTCTCTCTCTGTCCCCCTCTCTCTCTGACCCCCTCTCTCACTCTGACCGCCCCCTCTCTGTCCCCCTTCTCTCTGTCCCCCCCTCTCTCTGTCCTCTCTTTCTTTGCCCCATCCTCTCTCTGTCCCCCTCTCTCTCTCTCCGTCCCCCCTCTCTCTCTTTCTCCCCTCTCTCTGGCACCCCCTCTCTCTGTCCCCAATCTCTCTCTCTGTCCCCACTCTCTCTCTGTCTCCCCTTCTCCCTTTACCCCCCTCTGTTCCCCCTCTCTCTGTCCCCCCTCTCTCTGTACCACCTCTCTCTGTCCTCCCTCTCTCTCTGCTCCATCTCTTTATCTCCCCTTCTCCCTGTACCCCCCTCTGTTCCCCCTCTCTCTGTCCCCCCTCTCTCTGTACCACCTCTCTCTGTCCTCCCTCTCTCTCTGTCCTCCTCTCTCTCTGTCCACCTCTCTCTATCCCCCCTTCTCTCTGTCCCCCTCTCTCAGTCCCCCTCGCTTTTCCCCCCTTCTCTGTCCCAGTCTCTGTCCTCCTCTATATATCTGTCCTTCCCCTCTCTGTCTCCCCCTCTCTCTGTCCCCCCTTCTCTGTATTCCTCTGTCTGTTACCCCCCCCCCCTCCACCTGTCTCCGACTTCTTGGTCCCAGCCCTCTCTGACCCTCCCGCTCTCTGTCCCCCTCTCTCGGTCCCCCTCTCTCTCTGTCCCCCTTCTCTGTGTCCCCCTTCTCTCTGTCCCCCCGCTCTCAGTCCGCCCCCTCTGTCCCCGTCTCTTTTTACCCCTCTCTCTGTCCCAGTCTATCTGCCCCACTCTCTCTGTCCCGGTTTCTCTGTCCCCTTCACTCTCTGTCCCCCTTCTCTCTGTCCCATCTCTCTCTGTTCACCTCTCTCTGCCCCCATCTCTGTCCCTCCCCTCTCCGTCCCTCCCCTCTCTGTCCCCAATCTCTCTGACCTCCCTCTCTGTTCCCCACTCTCGTCCTGCCTTCTCGTTCCCAGCCCTCTCTATGTACCCCCCTCTTTCTGTCCCCCACTCTCTCTGTGTCCCCCTCTCTATCCCTCTCTCTCTCTGTTCCCCTCTCTGTCCCCCTGCTCTCTGTCCCCTTTCTCTGTCCGCCTCTCTCTGTCCCCCTTTCTCTTTTGCCCTCTCTCTGCCCCCTCTCTCTCCTGTTCTCTTTGTCCCCCCTTTCTCTCTGTCCCCCTCTCTTTGTCCCCCTCTCTCTGTCCCCCCTCTCTGTCCCCTCTCTCTGTCCTCATCTCTCTTTCCCCCTCTCTCTGTGTCCCCCACTCACTCCCTCCTCTCTATGTCACCTCACTCTCTGTCCCCCGTACCCTCCGTCCCCCCTCTGTCCCCCAGTCGCTCCATCCCCCACTCACTGTCCCCCACTCTCTCCGTCCCCCAGTCTCTGTTCCCCTCTCTCTGTCCCCCACTCTCAGTCCCCCTCTCTCTGCCCCCCTCTCTTTGTTCCCCTCTCTATGTCCCCCCTCTCTCTGCCCCCTCTCTCTGTACTCATCTCTCTTTACCCCTCTCTCTGTGTCCCCCACTCACTCCCTCCTCTCTTTGTCACCTCCCTCTCTGTCCCCCCGTCCCCCCGTCCCCCACTCTCTCCATCCCCCACTCTCTGACCCCCCTCTGTCCCCCAGTCGCTCCATCCCCCACTCACTGCCCCCACTCTCTCCGTCCCCCAGTCTCTGTTCCCCTCTCTCTGTCCCCCACTCTCAGTCCCCCCTCTCTGTTCCCCCTCTCTTTGTCCCATTCTCTCTGTCCCCCCTCTCTCTCTGTCCCCCTCTCTCTGTCCCCGACTCTCTGACCCCTCTCTCATTATATCCTCCCCTATTTCTCTCTCTCTTCCTCACCTTAGCTCTCCCTTGCCTCTCTCTCGCTCTCACTGTCTCTCCCTGCTCCTTCACTCTCTCTCCACTTCTCTCACTCTTGATCCCCCTACCTCAGTCTCTCTTTCTCCCCACCTCCCTCTGTTTCTCTCTCACTAAATCTCTTTCCCTCCTGCCCCCCCCCTCTCTGATGCAATCTGTCTCCCTGACGCGTCCCTCTCCCTCTGATCCAGAGATTGGGAAGGAGGGTAGTCCCCATGAAACAACTGAAATCCTGTCCCACTCACGACAGGAAATGGGGAGTCCAGGTTGGAGTGGGGGGGGGGAACAGAGGGAGTTAAACCCAGCTCCTGAGCTCAGGGCGCGGTGCCCTCCCCTTCCCTGAGGACCAGGACTTGGGGCTGAGTTGTCTCTCTCCAGCTCAGCTTCTCCAACACAAAGACACACAACAACATCGGCCACTCTGCTGCTCGGCATGCTTTAATCAACATTTTTATTGGTTACAAATGGAAGTGATGGATACAGTTAGTGGGATGGTGCCTTTTCTCACTGGCCACTGAGTTTTGAGAAACATTGAAATGTTTCCCTGTTACCCCCCTGGGGGATAAGGATGGACAAACCAGCGCCACCCTCAGTCTGTTACCATAGCGACAGGCTGCTGCATCACTGGAACACTGAACTGAAATGAGAAAATGCTGGATGGATTGATTAATGAGGGAATTTGATGGATGGATGGATTTGGGTGATGGGATATTTCAGCACATTCTTCAGCTGCTGCCTGAACTTAGTCTGGGTCACGGCATAAATCGCGGTGTTTGTGCAGCAACTGAGGAGCTGCAGCATGAAGCCCAATTCCCGCACAAAGTCATGGAGATACACAGAGTGATACCCAATAGCAAACATCCGTCTCCATATAGAATACAGCATTAACGTTGACCATAACAGGATGAAATTGGCCGAGATCACAAACAGTAAAATGATGGATTTTTTTCGGTTTCTCATTTCAGTGTCAGACTGAGCGTCCCCATTGGTGTGAGCGCGGAGTCTCCTGCGGGCTCTGCTGGTCACTAAAATGTGTCTGACGGTGAGAACATTGAGCAGCAGAATCAGGAGAAATGGGACACACGGGGTTAGAATGTTGTGGAGGAGCTCGATTGTGACCCAGACACTGGAGAATACAACAGCGTCTGTTACCTCACAAAACCAGGGGTGGTTCGCCAGCCAATACCGAGCCTCGAGCATAAAATACCAGGAAATGTTCTTTAAACAGCTCAGCACAGTCACTGCTCCCAGAACCACAGCCACCGTTTTCTCACTGCAATATTTACTTTTCAGCTTCTGGCAACAAATGGCCACAAACCGATCAAAGGTGAAAGTGACGGTGAACCAGACAGAGCAGTCAGCGGCTGCATAAAGCAGGACGGCGTGGATATTACACACGGGGACGGAGTACTCCACGAAATAAAACTGTTCCCAATAAACAATGGGAATGTGTCTCAGGATCAGGTCGAGGATAATGACCAGGAGATCCGCCGCTGCCATGGCCCCCAGGTAACGTCTGACACATGGAGACAATCCACAATCTTTATAAAGCAGGACGTAGATGGTCACTACGTTAACTGTGAGGAAGGAAAACAAACCCATTATCCATCAGCCTGGAGGCAAAGGGACCCGTTTGATCGGGGACCCAGTGAGATTTTCAAATGTGTCCCTGTATTCAGGGATTTATTAAAATAATTGGAGCTGGAATCACAAATCTTAAGGTGGGAATTACTGACAAAAATGTGACAAAAACCACAAGAAACCCTCCCTTCCCCAACACACAGAGACACATCCATAAGGACAGATGGTTTCTAGAACATTCCCACACTTTCGATCACTCGAGAGCAGACACAGGTCACTCCTTCCCAGTTCCTAATACGGAGGGTGGGAACGTTGCTGTCCTGAAGGATTCTCTCCCAGTTTCCTGAAGACAAACGGAGTTTGGGAATTTCTGTATTTTGGTCTAAATTGTGGTCGATCGTGTGTTGTGATGAAATGTAAACGCAGGGAAAACGTATTCACCCCTTTAACTGCCTGAGGGAACTTCGGAACAGTGTCTCCTTCTCCCTGGAACGGGATCTCTTCCCTCGGGATCTTATCGTTTGTTCAATTCACTGACGTCCGGCCGTTCACAAACAATGTCAGGGACAGAACGTTCCGGAGAATGTCAGTTATTGAATGTTGGGGACAGAATATTCCAGGGAACCCCTTGACCTGTCCATGACCTTTCCCCCCTCCCCACCCCACCAACATGATATACTGTACCTGGACACACTGTAACATTAATAGGGTGAGAGACGGAGGGTCCAATCACAGGAATGGGAACTAAAGGCATTGCCAGATCAGCTGAAATGGTGAGATATACCACATTCTCAATCCACCTCCCAGAACCAGCCCAAACACCATACACCCAGAGGGAGATATCTGTTCACCGGGGAACACTGTACAGACCAGGCCAGTGTACTGCTCAGTACAACCCAGCAATCTGTTCAGATTCATCCATTACACCGGTCAATACAATCCAGCAATCTGTCCAGAGTGGAACACTGCGCAGATCAGATCAGGGCATTGATATATAACCCCGGAATACATATCTGCCCAGCACCGGGAGTTGTGCAGACCACAGCAGTGCATTGATCTATAACCCCGGACTAGATATCTGTACAGCACTGAGAGCTGTGCAGACCACAACAGTGCATTGATCTATAACCCCGGACTAGATATCTGTCCAGGACGGGGAGCTGTGCAGACCACAGCAGTGCATTGATCTATAAACCCAGACCAGATATCTGTCCAGGACGGGGAGCTGTGCAGACCACAGCAGTGCATTGATCTATAAACCCAGACTAGATATCTGTTCAGGACCGAGAGCTTTGCAGACCACAGCAGTGCATTGATCTATAAACCCGGACTAGATTTCTGTCCAGGACGGGGAGCTGTGCAGACCACAGCAGGGCACTAATGTGTGATCCTGAAACAAATATCCATCCAGCGTGGGGAGCTGCACAGACCACATCATTGCAGTATGTATAAACCTCAACCCGAATGACTGACCAGCACACGGAACTGTGCAGTGATCAGCCGTGAATTAATTTGCCGACCTGGAGCAGTTACCCTCCAAGTGAGTCGGACTGTGTACAGCACCCCAGTGCATTGATCTGTGACCCAGGAGCATTTACCCTCCCAGCATGTAGGACTGTGTACACCACCCCAGTACATTGATCTGTAAACCAGGAGCAGTTACCCTCCCAGCATGTAGAACTGTGTACCCCACCCCAGTGCATTGATCTGTAAACCAGGAGCAGTTACCCTCCCAGCATGTAGGACTGTGTACCCCACCCCAGTGCATTGATCCGTAAACCAGGAGCAGTTACCCTCCCAGCATGTAGGACTGTGTACACCACCGCAGTGCATTGATCTGTAACCCAGGAGCAGTTACCCTCCCAGCATGTAGGACTGTGTACACCACCCCAGTACATTGATCTGTAACCCAGGAGCAGTTACCCTCCCAGCATGTAGGACTGTGTACCCCACCCCAGTACATTGATCTGTAACCCAGGAGCAGTTACCCTCCCAGCATGTAGGACTGTGTATCCCACCCCAGTGCATTGATCTGTAAACCAGGAGCAGTTACCCTCCCAGCATGTAGGACTGGGTACACCACCCCAGTGCATTGATCTGTAACCCAGGAGCTGTTACCCTCCCAGCATGTAGGACTGTGTACCCCACCCCAGTACATTGATCTGTAACCCAGGAGCAGTTACCCTCCCAGCATGTAGGACTGTGTACCCCACCCCAGTACATTGATCTGTAACCCAGGAGCAGTTACCCTCCCAGCATGTAGGACTGTGTACCCTGCCCCAGTGCAATGCTCAGTAACACTGTGTTAGATCCCTGCCCAGTGTGGGGAAACTTGCAGCCCGTGCTGGAACTGACAGGATGTACAGCTTCACCCATTTACAGCTCCATGTCTCCTTTGTGCCCTGTCAAAGGGGTGCTGTGGGTGTGAACATCAGTGCCAGAGAGAGATGGCGGGGGAATCAGTTTAGATATCACCACATGGGAGGGGTTTGGGGTATAGACAGAGAGGGGGAGACTGAGAGACAGTGTCATGGAAGGATGTGTTCCCAGGTTTCAGAATGCTGAAATGGAGCCACTTCGATAACGTCCTGTAACATGAGCCTGTCTTCCCAGGAAAGATGGGAAAAAGGGATATTTGTGTGAGGTCAGCTGATGGAGAGTTTTGGATGAGCATTTGTTCTACAGCTTTGTAAATGGAGTACACACCATCACCCAGTTTACCCCGAGCATGGCAGATAAGGGACAATTACACTACGGTTTGTCAACAGGGGCACGGAGGTCCTGGTGGATGGGCTAGTACAGAGGGGGACCATTCTCTTCCCAGAGGGGGCGAAACCACCAGACCCACAGAGTATTGTCTGAGCTCCCCACCCAGCTCAGTGCAGTATCTGGGGTCTGAAGAAATGCCCAGCAAATCAGGAGAAGCATCAATAAGCTTCCCCACTCTGTCAGGTAACATTCACCATATTCTCTCTGCTCCCTCACACTCACTGTATATCTGTTATAGCACCGACCCCTGAACAAGGCTCATGCTCCGCCACTCTCACTGTCGCATGCAGTACCTTCTCTCTCTCTCTCTCTGTATTTCTGTCTCTCTCTCTCTCCCTCTCTCTCTCCGCCTCCCTCCACTTCACCCCTACACTAATAACACGGCATGGATAGAACACTGTGGACTAACTCCCTCCGGACACCTCACCATGACTCCCTCCCCATCTACACTAACACTAACAGCAGGACCACCCACTCCCACCCTCACTCATTCCCTCCCTTTGTCCTATTTCAGGAGAAACACCCTGGAATAGGACAGGGAGGGCCAAGCCATGTGGTGGAGTACCCGATATCCGTTCCCTCACCCCCCTCCCCGCGCCATGTGGGGTGGACCCTGGTAGGAGCCTGAGAGGACCGGGACGTCTCGTGTGGAGATTCTGAAACATCCACGTCCCACCGACCGAGTGAGGGGCAATGTTCAGTGAAGGGCAATTCTCACTTTAAACTCACTGGCAGCTCCGTTTCCCCCCGGCACAACTTAGAAGCCGTGGCCCTGATGCCATCTCCCTTTTGTGTCGAGCTGGTACAAATGGAATCCCCACGGTCTCGGTGGGCAGGAGGGTGGGCTCACAACACATCGTCACCACCACCTCCCAGGAAAGGAGCACGGAGACTCCCTCCCACACCTCCCCCTGTAAACAGCTCAGATACTGAAACTAATCTGTGAGATTCACTGCTCTCCGCACCTGCCGACATCTTCAACAAGCTGTGCTCATATACACCCAGCTCCCTCTGCTCCTGCAACCCCTTTATAACGGTACAGGCTGTTTTAAACTGTCTTTCATTGTCTTTCCTACCAAAGTGTATCACCTCACACTGCTCTGCACTGATCCCCATCTGTCTTACACCTGAACACGACATCAACGTGTCACTGTCCTGTCAGAGTTCTACACTGTCCTCCATAGACTTCAGAGTTCTTCCAGGTTCGGTGCCACCTACAAACATTGAGATTGTTATAGTGTCACAGTCCCCATGAAACAACTGAAATCCTGCCCCACACACACGAATGTGAGCAAGTGAAATACTGCAATATTCCCAATACTGCTATGTTTAATTTAAATTACCTATGAGCTTCACGCCGTGCACTAACCATCTCCGTGTGTGTATCTGTGTATCTCTGTGTGGGGCAGGTCTGCCAGTCTCTGTGGTGCTTAAAGTGATGCAATGCCACCCTCCACACCTCCACACGCCACTGCGCAGACATTGGCAGAGGGTGAAAACCAACAGGGATTCATTCAGAGATGGGGAGGGAGAGGGCAGCTGCTCACAGCACCATCCAAACAGATGTCTTATCCATGGACTGATCTAAACGTCCTTTAAACGTTGTAACTGTCCCTGCTATCACTACTTCCTCTGGAAGTTCATTCCACACACAAGCCAGCTTCTGTCTAAAATAATTACTTCTCATGACTTTTCTAAATTATTTTCATCACACCTTAAAATATCCCTCAGTTTTGAATCCTCAACTCTCGGGAAAAGACATCAGCCCTTCAGCTTCTCTGTACCCCTCAATATTTTATAAACCTCTGTAAAGTTACCCCTTATCTCATCCTCTCCAGTGAAAAAAGTCCCAGCATACCCAGCCTCTCCTTATCGCTCACTCCCTGCATTCCCAACAACATCCAGTTTCATCTGTTCTCAACCCTCTCCAGCTTAATAATATCAAGGTCAATAATATCAAAGTGAATAGTCAAGGTGTTTTCTAAGGTTAGGGGAGACCAAAACTAGAGGGTATAGGTTTAAGGTGAGAGGGGAAATATTAAAGTGACCTAAGGGGCAGCTTTTTCACCCAGAGGGTGGTGTGCCTATGGAATGAGCGGGCAGGATGACCAGACTGGACACAGTATACCAGAAGAGTTCTCACGAATGTCCTCAACATGCCATCCCAATTCCGATACTCAAAGGTCTGACCAATGAAGACACTTTCTGTATGAGATGCAAATTTTAACGAATTATATCTGACCGCCTAGGTCTCTGTTCTACAACACTGACAAAGTCCCTGCTTTTAATTTTATAGGTCCTGCTGTTGTTTGATTTACCAAATCCAAGACCTCGCGTTAATCCAAACTAAACTCCACCAGCCACCCCTCAGCCCAGTGTGTGATATTACTGTCACCTCACCCTCCCCCTTCAATTTTAAAATACCCACCCCCCTCTCCACGAGGCCTGCACACTCCGGCCTTGATTTTCACAAAGACCCTGAGTTTGGGTAGCCTTGTGTGGTTAGGGGGAGGACAGACAGATTGCTGACACAGTCAGTGGGGAGGAGAGGCTGGACAGTAATCAGCGGCCGCACGTGAGAGTTGGATAAGAGTGATCAGTGTTTTGGTGTCAGAAATTAAGCTCTTCCTATGTCTCTGGTGTTCAGTAATAAATATCCATTTGAGACCCTTCTTTGGGCAGAGTGTGAGTGCAGGATTTCTTTCCCTAATATTGCAGGCTACAGATAATAGTGATTAAAGAACAAACTGATTAAAATGGATTTAGAATTGTGACTTGATGGAGAAGGAAGAGGTGTCAGTATTGAATTTCAGAATTTAGGCCCAGGATGACTGAAAGTACAGCCATTCGTGTTGATTGGGGTCACATTTCGCCACAGTAGCGGCTTGTAAAAGCAGAATGGTCATGGATAAGGTGAGTAGTCAGGGGTTTTTCCCCAGGTTAGGGGCATTCAAAACTAGAGGGCATTGGTGGAAAGTGAGAGGGGCAAGGCTTTGAGGAGTCCTAAAGGGCACCATTTCATACAGAGGGTGGTGTGCGTATGGAATGAGCTGCCAGAGGAAGTGGTGGAGGATGGTACAAATACAGCATCTGGGTACTGAGAGACCTGGCGAACTTTTCCAGCAATTTCTGTATTTCTTTTAAAAATGCATTCAGTTTAACACAGGTATTCTGAATAAATTAAACAGTTTTATTTTCTAATGACGCAGGGACATATAAACATATCTTCAAATTGACCGAGACCATTTTCTGCTCAGGGTATGGCTCTGTGTATGACAGCAGCAATGATGCACGTACATGGAACAGGGAATGTGATGGAGACATAGTTTGGACAATGTACAAGGAGACCTCACATGGTCCAGTTTGGGACAGGATGACATTACTGTGTGATTCAACTCAGAGAGGGAGAAAATGTAATCTGCCCGAGAAGGAATGGCCTGTTGCACTCTCTCTCCTTCATTGTTCCTCATCACAGCAATGTGTGTGAGCTAAAAAAATCCTCTACAAGTCATCGTTACCTTTCTTATTTTTATGGAATCCCTGCAGTGTGGAAACAGGCCCTTCGACCCAACAAGTCCAGACCAACCTTCCCAACCCATTTCCCTATATTTACCCCTGACTATTGCACATAACCTAGAAATCCCTGAACACTACGGACAATTTAGCATGACCAATCCAACGAACTTCCACAGTTTGAGGTACGAAACTGGATCACCCATTTGAAGCTCGCACAGACAAGGGGAGAATGTGCAAACTCCACACAGACAGTCACCCAAGGCTGGAATCGAACCCAAGTCCCTGGTGCTGTGAGGGAGCAGTGCTAACCACCGTGCTACGCTTTTGATGATCCCTAACCAGAATTCACTGGAATCTACTCACTGCCTAAAGCAAAGGGAATTCAGCCAAATCCAAACTCTCCCAGGATGAAATCCCATTGCTAGCAGCTTGTGTGAGTACAATATCTTCTGAAGCAGAATAACGTTTTGGACAATCTCACAATTTATCCTTTGTCATGAGTTCCAATAATATTTGGACCAAGTTCTTTCAAGTTAAATTTACAGAGTGTGTGTGTGTGTGTGCGCGTGTGTGTGTGTGTGTCAGCATTTTTAGAAAGGGAAATATTGATTATATTATTGCAATACCCACACGGTTTGCCATTCATCTTTCCATCATAGTTTGAGTAACATTGCTCTAGATCATAAAAGTGTTGTTTTAGCAGATTAACGAAACTAGCCTGACTTGTTCCTAAAACTGACCCTGACTCAGTCTGAGACCGATATGATCGGCCATATCACCAACCTGGTTACATTTCACATGTGTTGTGAGCAGTGGTGGTGTGGGACTAGAAAAGGAAACAGTGACCCAAAAAGCCGGGGAACTGTAGACCGGTGAGCCTGATGTCAGTGGTGGGTAAGTTGTTGGAGGGGTTTCTGAGGTACACGATTTACATACATTTGGGAAGGCAAGGGCTGATCGGGGTAGACAACGTGGCTTTCTGCATGACCTCTCGTTATTGAATCCTTCAACCTGGGAAAAAGCTTGTTTCTGTCCACCCTGTCTGTGCTCTTCATGATTTTGCAAACCTTTATCAGGTCCGCCCCTCAATCTCCTTTTATCTAGTGAAAATAAACCTAACATACTCAGCCTATCATCATAGCTAGTATTTCATTCTGATTGGTAGACATATTAGTAAGTTTCAGTCACATAAGATACAGAAGAAACTCGTCACAATTGGCTTGAAGGAAGAGGGATATTTTTCAGCCTGGAGGCTTGTGAGCAGCAGTGTGCTGTAAGAATCAGTACTGAGTTCACTACATTTCATCATTTCTGTAAAGATTTAGATGTGAATATAGGGGCAATAGTTAGTAAGTATACAGATGACATCAGAAATGTGGTGTAGTAGATTATCTCAGAGTACAACAAGACCGCAATTAGATGGGTCAAAGGGACAAGGAGTAACAGATGAAGTTTAATTTAGATAAATATGAAGCTTTGCATTTTGGGAAGGCAAATCAGGGCAAACATTATATACTTTATGGTCAGGTCCTGGGGCGTGTTGTGAAACAAAGGGACATAGGACTGCAGGTACATTGTTCCTTGAAAGTGGAGTTGCAGGTAGACAGAGTGGTGCAGAACACATTTGGCACATTTGCCTTAATCAGTTAGAGCATTGAGTATAGGAGTTGTGGTGGCATATTACATCTGTACAGGACGTTGGTGCGGCCACTTTAAGAATAATGCGTACAACTCGGTTTTCTGCAGAAATGATTTCGACACAGATATTCCAGGACTGGAAGTTTGAGTTTTAGGAAGAGGTTGATTAGGTTGAGGCGTTTCCCCCTGGAGTGGCAGAGGCTGAAGGGTGACATTATAGAGGTTTACAAAACTATCAGGGGCATGGATATTCTGAACAGCCACATTCTGCTCTCCAGGATTGGGGAGTCCAGAACAAGAGAGCATAGGTTGGAGGGGACAGTACGAATGATTTAGAAGGGACCTGAAGGTAAATGTTTCACACAGAGAGTGGTGTGTGTACAGAAAGTGCTGTCAGAGGAAGTGGTGAAGGCGGTTACAATCGCACATTTAAAATGTATCTGAAAGAGGAGAGATATTTACCAAATGCTGGCAAATGGGACTGGATCAGATTTGATATCTGATCGGAGTGAACAGATTGGACTAACGGATATTGGGATACAGACAGGAAAGAGGGGCTGAGTCCACAACCTGATCAGCCACAATCTTACTTCCTGGTGGAGAAGGGTCAAAATATCTAATGACTCCTCAGTCCCATTTTCCTGTGTTCCATTCAGCCCCTCATACCTGCTAGACAGGAACAGTTGGAGGTCACTTACTCCTATGACCTGGTGCACAGAAACAGAGGAGACCATTCAGCCTCTCAAGACTGTCACATATGCTTTGAAATGATTTGGGAAATGTAATTGGAAAATCCAGGCACGGGTATGAAAGTGTCCCCTCATCTCTCTTTATAGAGCTTCCCCTATCTGCAACTTGTGCTTCAGTTGTTGGTCATGTTGTAGACCAAGATTCACTGTGAATACAGCCCATATACCTCACCCAGAGATGGCTCACAAAATCATCTGGTCTCCCTGACTGCAATATTCAAAAACATAACATTCATGAAAATAACACCCACTAACTTTCCAAAAACAGAATGGGAGAACATCAGAAACAGGGGCACGTCGTTCACTCCCCAAGCCTGCCTTGCCCTTCAGTAAGATTGTGGCTGATCTGCTCTTGGTCTCAAATCATCTTTCAAACCCAATTCCTCATAGCCCTCACCTCTCTGTCAGGTCAATATCCATCCACCTCCTCTTCAAATACTTTCCAAAATCTTGCTCCCCGAACACTCTTGAGAAGTGAAATCCTGACATTCAATCCCACCTGTTTGAAGAAAACACTTGCTGCTCCTATATCATGGCTTATTGATATGAACAAAAGAGGTTGAGACAAGGGATCAGGTAAAAGTGACGACCCTGATATCAAGGCAGTGGTTGCCTTCTGTTGACATCAAGGAGCTTAACAAAACTGAACTTAATGGGAATCAGAGTAAACTCTCCAGTGTTTGGAGTCAAACATGGCACAAGAGAAGATGTTCACCTTCTCAGTCCTGTGTCAGCTCTGTGGGACATCCTCAGGGGAGCCTCCTTTTCACAAACAGCTTCAGCTGCTTCATCAATGTCTCCCATCCCCACCCTCACCAACATAAGATCAGAAGTGGGGATGGTCACCGAACATTCCACAATGTTCAGAACATTTTGTCCCCCGTCAGCTCCTGAACTAGTCTGTGTCCGTGTGCAACAAGACCCAGACTCCATTGAGACTTGTGCTGTTAAAGTGTCGGTAACATTCATCTACTAGCACTGTCTGTCACTGCACATTGCCACAGTAAAACAAGAGTTCATTCAGTACCTCACGCTGGTTTCACAGGAATATGAGGAAGCCATTCAGCCCATTGACACTATTGGAGAAGAACAGGGACAGCCCATTCAGTGCCTCCAGCCTATTACTCAGGACGAGAAGGAGTCTAGTGTGATGGACCACACCAGAGCCCCTCGAAAATATTTGAAGGCTGTAGCGTAGACTCTTTTTTTTATTTTAATGGAAATGTAAAGTGTCTGTTCTAGACGCAATGTGACTGGTCAAAGTACTTGGTGTGAAGCAAAACACCATTTATTGAAACACGAAATATAAAATGAAACCAAAGAAAGAGGAATGTAGAATAACTTAATTCTACTGGACAAGTTAACAGAATAATATACCTAGTAACTATTACTAATGAACGGTTCCAATACAGGAAAATCACATAAACACAGCCCTCCGCAGAAAGGAATATTCAGACACAGCTTGTCACAAATAATTCTCTAATCCAGGAATTAAAAACAGGACCAAGAGAAAACTCAGGGGAAGTAGCAGGAGGCATTCACTGAAGCTTCCAACTCTGTGGAGACCCCAATAGTTTCTGATGTTGCTGAGAAACCAAAACCCAGAGATCCTAATCTGTGAGAGCTGGCCATACCCACTCAGACTGCATTAAAATAAACACAAAGCCTCCCTCGTTGTTTACTCGAGTGGTCTTAACTAGCCAGCTTTGTAACGATCGTTCAATCTCTCTCTTAAAAGAAACCCGGACAAAATAACCTCTTAAAGCTGCAGCATAATCACACTTGTCAGTACATCGAGCTTTCAAAAAGAACCAGGGGTAACCCAATCCGGCCCTTGACCCTGTCCAATCGGACGAGGAAGAAACCATTCAGACCCTTGGGTCACTTACACAGCAATGGGATGAGGCCATTCAGCTCCTTGAGTCACTTTCACAGGAACAGAAGAGGCCATTCCCCCCTCAACGTACTTACACAGGGTCAGAATGAGGTAATTGATGCTGATTCCTGATGAATGGCTTATGCCGAAACATTCATTCTCCATCTCCTCAGATGCTGCCTGACCTGCTGTGCTTTTCCAGCAATCGAGGCTCTACTCTGATCTCCAGCATCGGCAGTCCTTACTGTCTCCAGAATGATGCTCTAACATGATGAACAAGTGGAGGAGAGGCTGCACAGACAGACTGCTCCACATTGTTCCTCCTGGCTCCGTTGCTCATGATACACACGTGGGACTTTAACGTGGTTTTCTAGTGGTGAGGAGGAAAGCCATATATCTTGTGTGAAGTCTCATGAAGGCATCTTTCATCTCTGAGATGCCTTCTCTGTGTCGGCCGGAAGCTGGTGGGAATGGCTCCCTGTTTCAGATGGAAGGTATTGTGGCTGCTGTTGGGGATTGTGAGCAACCTGACGTTCAGTACAGGGTTCACTCACCGACTGCACAATAATATGGGGAGAGTTAATTTAGGCATATAAACTATTAGGAAAGTCACGTTAGACTGATGAATTGACTCACTAAGTTCAAATAATGGTGATCTTGTTCATATTGACCTTGTCTAGTGCATGTCCTGTTCAGTGTAACCTGTGTGCCTTAGTCTGTCCAAGTCTATTTCCACCTTATGATCTGTCTGGCCATGCTTACTATGATCTTCCTCCACTGCTCATAAACATAGTGTTTCCCTGTACTGAGGTACACGTGACAATAAATCACACCAATCAATCCTGGGTAAAGTATGGAATTTCTCTCCCTGTCAATGTCTCTTTTGCAAATAAGTGATCGCTGCCACTCCTCGTGTTTCAGCATCACAATTTCTTCGTCTCTCACAGCTCCACAGATTAAACACTCAGCTTCTTCACTCTATCCTCATATTACCATCACCCATCTTACAAAGGAGATCACATTTGTGTCGTGTGCTCCTAATGCTCTCTCAGCAAGGCTCTACAACAGCAGGAAGATGGCTTTACTTATGAACTCGAATCATCTTACAATGAAGCACAGCATACCATTGACTGCACCCATTACTTACACAGGGTTTGATTCAGAGCAGTCAGCATAGACTTGTGAGTGGGAGATCATGCTTCCCAACTTTGTTAGAGTTCTTTGATGAAGTGACCAGGAAGTTTGACAAGGACAGAGTGGTAGACGTAGTCTCTATGGATTTCAGTAAGGCATTTGATAAGCTTCCACATGGTAGGCTGCTCAGGAAGGTTACATCGCGTGGAATGCTGGGGGAACTGGCCAATTGGATACACAGTTGGCTTGATGGTAGGAAGCAGAGTGTTTAGTGGAAGGATGTCTGTCAGACTGGAGGCTGGGTCCATTGCTGTTTGCTATCTATGATTATCTATGATTATCTATGACTACAGACACATAGACATGGGATAAAACTTTTCAATGATCTCTGAATCGGCCAAGCAAGACACTCTATTGTATCAAACTGCTCCGAGGTCTTAAATGATAAACCCGAACAGAACACCCGGCCCCAGCCTCAGTATCGGAAAAAGGGAAAGGGAACACAGTTCCTTTGAACCTGCAGAAACCTCCTTCCTAACATCTGAGAGCTTGTGACAACATTTACAGAGCTTTCCCACAGACTGCACAGAAATATCGGGAATGGAGTAGGCCATACAACACATTGAGCCTTCCTCATTGTCGTTCATGTTCAAACATCTCCACAATGCACTTATCCCACACAATTAATATATCCGTTAATGTGAGTAACCTTGGAAAGCTATAAAATAGGAAGTGCAGTAGTCCCTTTGGTCCATCGAGTTTGCTCCCAATTCAATACAATGATACCTCGCCCTTTATTTCCACACCGTACTCCTGCTCTCCCACCATCCCTTTCCTGTCTCTAAATCCGTATTTATATTCAGTGTCTTGGTTTCCATGTGCGAGCGCATTCCCCAGGTTCTCCAGTCTCTGAGAGCAGACATTTATTGTCATCTCAGTGCAGAATAGCCTGTCTGTATCTAATACTGCGGCCACTTGTTTTAGACATCACAGCCTGGGGAATTATCATCCCTGCTTCCATTCTGTCTCACCCTGTCAGTGTTTTATATATCTCACTGAGATCCTCACACATTTACCTAAACCCCATGGAATACAGGCCCAGTCGCCCCCAAACTCTGCTCCCACAGCAAGCCTGTCATCCTAGAAATCGGTCTGCTCATCTTTCGCTGCTCTCCCTCAATGTCAGGGTTGCCCTTTGTTAGGTACAGAGACCAAACCTGCACACAATATTGCACAATGTTCGAGATGGGGTCTCAAAAAGGCCCTGTACAGCTGCAGTAAGACACCCTTACTCCTGGATTCAAATCCCCCTGAAATGAAGGTCAACACCCAATTTACCTTCCTAACTGCTTTCTGCTCCGGCAATATTGCTTTCAGTGACTGGTCTGCAGGGAGATCTCGATTATTTGTAATGTTACAGCTCCCCACTTGGTGAGACTATGTACACTGGGAAGCGTGCCAATGCCATTCCCAGTATTTACGTCTGGTTTCAGACCTCACTGCGCTGCAGGGACCTCAGAGGCTGCGCAGAAGGAAACAACAAGCAGGAGCATTCGACCCTTTGTAGATCAACATGTTTCAAACAATCCCTTTTCAAACGATAGGCTGCCAGTCTATTGTTCCCAGCAAAGGGCACACTGTCACCTCTGCCGACCTTGCGGTCCATCCGCCACGTATTTGCCCATTCACTCCTCTTGTCTTAGTCACCTTGAAGCTTTTTACAACCTCCTTACCCACTCACAATCCAACATCCTTTAGTTCCGTCAGCAGGTTGGGATATATTGTATTTCATTCCTGCAACCAAATGTTTAATGGGTATTGTGAACAACTGGGACCTGAGCACCGATCTCTGTGATATCCCAGCAACCTTCCTCTGTTATTTTTTAAAAATAATATTTATTTCGTGAATCTGGGTGTGACTGGCTGGGCCAGCATTTATTGCCTATCCCTCGTTGCCCTTGAAAAGGTGGCGGTGAGCTGCCTTGTTGAACCGCTGCAGTCCACTGTGGATTCAGTGACAGTAACACCATTGAATGACAAGGGGCAGTGTTAGATTGAATTTTATTGGTGATGGTCACGGTCTGGAATTTGTGTGGCCTGAATATTACTTGCTATTTGTCAGCCTGGATACTGTCGATGTCTTGTCGCATTTGGACATGGCCTGCTTCCGTATCTGAAGAACCACAAATGTTGCTGAACATGGTGCAATCATTGGCGACCATTCCCACTTCTGACCTTAGGATAGAGGCAAGGTCATTGATGAAAAAGCTATGAAGATGTTTGGGCCTAGGCCACTGCCCCAGGGACACCTACAGACTTGTCCTGGAGCTTGATTGACTGGCCTTTATCAACCATGACCATCTTCCTACGTGTCAGGTATGATTCTAACCATCAGGGAGTTTGCCCCTGATACCCATTGATTCCAGTGTTGCTAAGGCCCCTTGATACCATACTTGGGAGAAGGCAGCCTTGATTTAAAGGGCTGTCACTTTCACCCCACCTCTGGAATTCAGCTCTTTTGTCCATGTTTGAATGAAGGTAATGAGATCAGGAGCTGAGTGGCCCTGGTGGAGCCCAAACTAGGCGTCATTGACCACGTTATTGCTGAGCAGGTGCTGCGTGAAATCACTGACACCTTCCACCACCTGACTGCTGATTGTGAGTAGACTGATGGGGTGGGAATTGGCCGGATTGGATTTGTTCAGCTTTTTATGCACAGGAGATACTTGGGGTAATTTTTGACCTAAACAGGGAAATGTCATTGTTGTAACTGTATTGGAACAGCTTAGCCAGGGCATTGACAAGGCCTGGAGCACAACGTTTCAGTACTATTGCCAGAATGTTGTCAGGGTATTACCCTCTGGAGTATCCAGTGTCTCCAACTGAATCTGGATATCGCGTGGACTGAACCAAATTGGCTGATGACTGGTAACTGAATTGCTGAGGACCACTGGAGGAGGCCGAGATGGATCATCCACTCAGCATTTCTGACTGAAGATTGTTGTGAATGCATAAACGTTATCTTATGCACTGAAGTCCTGGGCTCTTCCATCATTCAGGATGGAGATACTTGTGGGATCACCTCCTCCGATGACTTGTTTAATTGTCCATAACTATTTTCAACTAGAAGTGGAAGGACTGCAGAGACCTGAACCATTGCTTGTGGAATCACTTAGCCTGTCTGTCACTTACGGCTTGTGCTGTTTGGTGCACAAGCAGTCCTGGTTGGTGGCTTCATCAGGCAGACACCTCATTTTCAGGTATGCCCGGTGCTGCTCCTGCCCTCCTGCACACTCCATTGAATCAAGGTTGATCCTCTGTCTTGATGGTAATTGTTGTGAGGGGGATATGCCAGGCCATGAGGTTGTGCTGGAGTACAGTTCTGCTGCTATTGATGCCCCACAACACGTTATGGAAACCCAGATTTGAGCTGCTAGATTGGTTTGAAGTCTGTTCTATTTAGCACGGTGATAGTGCCACCCAGAATTATGGAGGTTATTCTCAATGTGAAGGTGTGACTTTATCTCCACAATGACGATGCAGTGGTCACTCTTACCCGATACTGTCATGGACAGATACTTGTGCAACTGGCAGATTAGTAAGGCTGTGGTCAAATATGGCTTTTCCCTCTTGTGAGTTCCTTCACCACCTGCCATCGACCCAGTATATCAGTTATATTCTTTAGGACCCGGCCGGCTCAATCAGTAAAGCTGCAGCTGAGATACTCTTGATGGTGGACATTGAAATCCCTCACCCAGAGTACGTTTTGTGCCCTTGCCACCCTCAGAGCTTCCTCCAAGTGTTGATCAGCATAGAGGAGTATTGACCCATCAGTTGGGAGAGGCTGCTACATGGTAATCAGCAGGAGGTTGCCTTTCCCATGTGTAAACTAACACCATGAGTCATCATGGGATACAGAGACACTGTTGAGGACTCCCAGAGCAATTCCCCTCTAACTGTATCCCACTGTGCCGCCATTTCTGTTGTGTCTGTCCTGCTGGTGAGACAGAAGATATCCAGGGAAGGTGATGGGCTGTCAGGGACACAGTCTTAATCACAGATTCATACCTTAAATACAATGTTGGGCTGTTGCTTCACAAGTCTGTTTATTTTTATTCACTGTTTCCTGCCAGCTGTCCCATTCTAGACACATGGCCATACATTAGCCCCAATCCACTAAGATTTGATTTTGTAAACTGGACTTGGAGCTTTACCAAAACATTTCTAAAAATCCACGTGTTCTATATCCATTGCTTCTCTTTCATTTGTCTCCCAGTCAGTTTCTGAAACATAATTCCCATTTCATAACTCTATGTGAGTGTTGTCTATACCCATTATTTTCAGTCCCAATAATTTCTCCGAAGCCATTTACTTACTATGTTCTATGTTCCATGTACTATTTCATTTTCCATACCGGACTTGCTTTTCCTGATATTGTCAGAAAGTTGCGTGAAGACAGAACTGAAGTAGTGGATTCATAGTTTTGCCATTTCCCTGTTTCCCATTCTCCATTCTCTGGTTTCAAACTGGAAGGAACCTGCACTGTTTTTTCATACTTCTCACATTGACATAATTTGACAAGCTATAACAGTTCACTCTTATAACCTTTGTGAATATTATCTTCAGAAACCCATCAACTCTTAAGCTGCTCAGCTCCACATCATACACGCACAGGAGCATAGTCTCTGTACCAACAGAAATACAGCACGATCTATATTAGTCCCACTTTCCAACACCACGCACATAGCCTGGAATGTTATGACACTTCCAAGTGCTTGACCAAGTACTTTTAACGGTTGAGAGGTTAGCCGTGGTAACTCCCCTCTCAGGAAGTACATTCCAGACCTCAACACGCTCTGGGTGAAAAAAATGTAATCTTTAAATCCTCTCTGAACCTCAAACCCTTCACTTTAAAAGTGTGCTCCCTTGTTCTTGACCCTTTGTCTAAAAGGAACAGTTGCTGTCTGTCCACCCTGTCGATGCCCCTCGTTACCTTATCCTTCTGAATCACATCCCCCTCAGCCTCTCTGTCCAAAGTAAACAACCCGAGCTTATCCAGCCTCTCTCCATAGTTGATATGCTCCATCCCAGGGAACATCCTGGTGAATCTCCTCTGCAACCACTCCAGTACAATCACATCCTTCCTGTAATGAGGCTCCCAGAACGACATACAGTACTCCATCATGGACTAAACCAAGCCCTGTATAGCACTTATAATCTACTCCCTAATTAATAAACGCTCCACCCAAGGTTCAATTCTTAACTAGTCCATTACCCTGTTCAGTCACATTCAGGGATGTGTGGAGAAACACCCTGTGAGCTCCCTCGTGTTCTGCCAATCATTGTGTACACCCCATGTCTGGTTCCTCCTTCCAAAGTACATCACCTCATATTTATCAGGATCACATTCCATCTACCATTGATCTGCCCATCTGATCATTCCACTTGTATTTTCGTGTAAAATCAGAACTTCCTCCTCACTGCCAACCACCCGGCCAATCTTTGTGTCAAACACAAACTTACTTATCACAACTCACACCCCTCCACCCACCCCCCCCACCCCCCGCCTCCAGATTCACATCTATACCATTTATGAATGCTACCAACAATAAGGGACGCAACGCTGATCTCTGTGGTACACCAGGGGACACTGGTCTCCAATCACACAAACAGCCTTCTCCCACCACCCTCTGCCTCCTGACACTAAGACAATTTTCACTGTAACGTTTCAAGTTATCGTTGATACTGTGAGAATATACTTTTTTTTTCAGTTTCCCGTGCGGAACTTTGTCAAAGGCATTGCATCAAAACTAAATAAGCGACCTCCTCAAACTAATTGAATCAACTCCATTAGTGTGACTTCACTCTGATAAAGTCATGGTGATTATCCCTGATCAAACCTTGCCATTCTGATTGGAGTTCAATTTTCTCCTTCTCTATTTTCTCCAGTAGTTTCCCGAACAGTGATTTAATACTCGCTCGTCTAGAGTTTCCTGGTCTATCTCTACCACCCTTACTGTGAAGTGCAATCATAATAGCTGTTCTCCAGTCCTCTAGCACCTCCCCTATTGTCAGATTCTAATTAAAATTTCCAGTCAGAGCCTTTCCTCCCTTGACTCCAACAGTATCCAGACCTGCAGATTGGTCCAATTTTATACCAGACAAAGCCTCAAACCCCCGCTCGTATTTTACATCAATCTTTTTTTTTTTCAAGAGCTTTCCAGTCCATCCTCTCGAATTCTGTACCTGCATCCTCCTTCTCCCAAGTAAAATGGCTGTGATGTTTACATGTAACATTCTATCAATGTTTTCCGGGTTGACACACAGATTGCCCCTTTGGTTTCTAATGGACACTAACTGTTTGCTGATTATTCTGTTCTACTTGTCCGTGTAGAATATCATGGGATTCTCCCTCATCTCTCCTGCTTGCACTTCTCCATGTCCCTCGGTTGTTCTCTCCCCTCTATGTTTCTAAGTTTCACTAAAATCACCTCTCATCTTTTGAAACTCGAGATCACAGGCTGAGTTTCCACATCAGATAATCTTGCCATTTTAGGGATTAATCTGGAGAATACCTTTTGCAGTTCGTCTGTAGTATATTCTGTCTTAGATTGGGACTCCAAATGGTACACAATACTCTCAATTTAGTCTCAGCAACACTCTGTGCAGCTGGCGCATGGCATCTTCTATATTTCAATTACATTCACATGAATGTAAACCTAATTTTTCGTTTCCTATTTGCTTGTGTTCAGATTACATTACAGTGTGGAAACAGGCCCTTCGGCCCAACAAGTCCACACCGACCCGCCGAAGCGCAACCCAACCATACCCCTACATTTACATCTTACCTAACACTACGGGCAATTTAGCATGGCCAATTCACCTGACCTGCACATCTTTGGACTGTGGGAGGAAACCGGAACACCCAGAGGAAACCCACGCAGACACGGGGAGAATGTGCAAACTCCACACAGTCAGTCACCTGAGGTGGGAGTTGAACCCGTGTCTCTGGCGCTGTGAGGTAGCAGTGCTAAGCACTGTGCCACCGTGCCGCCCAATTCTTCCCAATTCCTTTCACTTTAACTTTTCTTATGATGTTAGTGGGAGAGTTCTTAAAAAAAAAATCCTCTTGAATATCCAACGATACGTTATCCATTATCTCCTCATTGCCGACGTCCACAAGAATCATATTCAAACCATTCCAGAAAATGTTTGCCACTTATGGTTTTCGTTTCATCGATGCATTATCATCCTCTCCAGTTTTCCCATGACCTTCTATATTTCCAGTAACACGTTCTTTATAATCGAGCCCAACAGACACCCGACCGCGGATGACAAGTTACTGATCTGTAGTTCACCACTCTCCATCTTCATCCTTTCTGAAACTGTTGGATAATATTTGTAACCTTTGCCTTATCCAGATTGGCTAAATATCTTTCGGGAATGTATTGGAATACAACGTGATAATCTACGATGCAATCAATACGTCAATTGCTGCTTCCTCTGAAATTCCTGTATGAAGTACATCTGATCTGTCAGATTTATAAATACTCAATCCAGCTTTCTTTTAAAAGATGACCTAAACACTGATAAGAATAATCTTAGACTTTACTTACACAAGTCCCATGGTCAATTGGTATTTCTGGGAGAATTTCTGGATATTCTGCCTTGAAGATAGACACAAAGAAACTGTTTCTTTTCCCTGTGATTTCTCTGTTGTCTTCAATAAATTATTCTGTCCGCACACCCACTGTTCCATATTTGACCTTGTTTTTACTTTTGTTTCATACACTGATGTACGTTTTTTTTTCGCAGTCTTTATATTTTTCTTTTGTTTGTATGCTTTTTCGCTGTTTGCTTTTCTTTTCTTCGTCATCCGTTGCTGGGTCCTATATTTCTCCGAATCCATTGGTTTACTACAGTACTTGATATTTTTCGAAGCTGATTCCTGTGATCTAATAGATAGTTGAAGGTGAGGCTGAAAGGGTTAGGTCAGAGAGGCGGGTGGACCAGATTGATCGGAAGGAAGATGAACACATAGGAACGTTCAAAAGGGGGGAGGATGCTGAGTTGGAAGATTGGACTGCGATAAGGTGGAGTTCGGGTAAATGGAGAAACTGGTGAAACCTACATTAATCCCCTGTGGTTGGAGGGTCCCAAGGTAGAAGAAGAACCTTTCTACATCCATGGTTCGGGTGGTTAGGGTTTGACGATGGAGCAGGCCCAGGACTCTCACGTCCTTGGCAGAGTGGAAAGAGGAGTTAAAGTGTTCAGCCACAAGGCGGTGGAGTTGGTCAATGTGGCTATCCCAGATATGTTCTCTGAAATGATCCACCTGTCTTACCAATGTAGAGAAGACCACACTGACTTTAATGTATGTAGTAGATGAGGCGTTCTGTCTCCCTTCATCACCTATCACTTTCAACCCCACCTTCATCTACCTATCGCATTCCTAGCTACCTCCCTCCTGCCACACCGCCTTCTCATTTATCTCTCAGCCCCCTTCATCATAAGCCTCATTCCTGATGAAGGGCTTATGCCCAGAACGTCAATTCTCCTGCTTCTAGTACGCTGCCTGACTGCGCTTTTCCAGCACCACACTCTTCGACTCTGATCTTCCAGCACCACACTCTTCGACTCTGATCTTCCAGCACCACACTCTTCGACTCAGATCTTCCAGCACCACACTCTTCGACTCTGATCTCCAGCATCTGCAGTCCCCAATTTCTCCTCACACCTTCAGGGCTTGTATGATTCAGATTTATGACAGTTACTTCAAATAAAACAAAAACTACCGAGTACTCAAACAGCATAAAAGAAAACCAATGCATTGTTGTCACTGTTCTCAAAAGGTCCTTTACAGCACAGTTTTCGATTAGTTCTTTTGATCATCCAACACCAATTTCGAAATAACCTGATCTCTAGCTCAGCGCTCGACAAAATGTTAATGCCACCATCTTACACATGCTCATGAAATCCATTTTTCCCACCATTAGCATTCAGTTGGGTTAACACAGTTTCGATATAATGTAAACAGTACGTTATTACTGCAGTACCCACAAATGTGTATATCTCATTTCCTGTTTTATAACATGTCCAGCATTTGTATTGCAGCTTTCACTTTGATATATAACTCCCATCAATGTTTCCTTCTCCTTGCTGTTTTTGCACTCCACCTTACTAGGTTCTGGAGAATCTGAGCGATGTGGGATTTGGGGAGATTAATGGTCGAGATCATCTCGCCACAGCATTTATGATCTTCTTAAGCATCATTGTGACATTTTCTCCAGATCTCCCGTGATGCTGATGGAGTAGAGAAGGACAATGATCGTTCATAAATGCTCTGTATTTCCCCCAGAGAGCTGAGACTGCTCTAACCTGGGTGGGAACCTTACAACAGGCTGGTAAAGCATTACTGCTGCTGTACAGGATCTTAGTGAGATCACATCTGGAGTAGTGTGTACAGATTTAATCTCTTCAATGAAGAAAGGATGTTGTGATATTGGAAGCAGCTCAGAGATGGTTCCCTCACCTTATTCCTGCAATGAAGGTGATAGCCTATAACGAAAGGATGATCAGGTTGATCCAATAGCCATTGGAGCTTACAAAAATAAAGGATGATCTTATTTCAACATAGATGACAGGAAGGAGTCAACAACTGAAGAGAATTACACAGATAGTGGGGGAATCCATTCCGTTCTCCAGCCTGTTACACAGGAACAACAGTAGGATATTCAGGCCTTCGAGCCTGTTACACCAGAATAGGACGACACTGTTCAGCCCCTGGAGCCTGATGTGTATTCGAGGCCAATCAGCCCCTCGAATCTATAACACTGGACCCAGAGTAGGCCATGCTGCACCAGTATCCTGTTACACAGCAACAGGATCAGTCCATTCAGCCTCCTCAAGTCCGTAACATAGGAACTGGAAGTGGTCACACAGTGACTGGAGATTGTTACACTGGGATAACAGGAGGCCATTCAGACCCACCGAGTCTGTTGCAAGGGAAATGTGTTAGGATAAAAAACTATCTGAAACTTATTTCATGAGAAAGGAGGAGGTAATTCAGACACGTGTCTGTTGTGTGGGAACAAGAGAAGACCAATCGCTCCCTTCGTCCCATCTCTGGGATACATGAGGAGACCGTTCAGTATCTCCACCGATTATGGAGAAACATGAGAAGACCCATCAGCCCCTCAAAATGTTACACAGTAACGGGAAGATTCCATAATCCCCCACCCCTCTAACTCATCAACAGGAGGTGGTCATTCTGACCTTGGAGATGACAACATGGGAACACCAGAAAGACTTCATCCCATCGATTTTGTACACCAGCAGGATGATGAGTCCAGTCAGCCACACATACCGCTTATACAGCAATTGGAGCACATCTATTAAAACCTTTTTGCCCATCAAACAGGAATTCAAAGAAAACGTAAAAGTTTTCAAAAGGGAAGAATTTATAATAACTGAATACATTAGGGAGTAAAATGGAACAATAAAGTATTGTAATTTAAAGCAAATTATTAGAATCCATTGTTGAGGACATTTGCAAACGTAAAACCACAATTCATCGGAGTCAACATGGTTTTACAAAGGATAAATCATGATTGAAGTGTTTTCTTGAGTTATTTAAAGATGTGACAAACAAGGTGGATAGTGGGAATGCTGGAGATGGAATATATCTGGTCTTCGTGAAGGATTCAGATACGTCCCTTCTCCAAAGAGTGAGTGGTAAGGTCAGACAGCATCAGTTTAGGAGTAATTTATTGGCTTGGATGGAGGATTGGTTAACCAACAAAATGCAGTCAGATGAATAAACTGTGTCATTTTCTATTGGAAAATGCAATTTGTTGGGTGCCATAGATTTCAGTTCTCATGGTTCAACCATTTGTGATCGACATCATTACTCGGTTGACGGGATAGAAAATGCTCTCGCTACATTTTCAGATGACACTAACATTGGTGGGAAATTACTTCGGAATGATGATGCAAGAGATTTAAAAACTATATGAATAGGTTGGGTGAATGGGCAAACATTTGGCAATGAAAATTAAAGTGGATAAATATGGGGTTATTCAAGTTGGCCAGCCTAATAAAAAAGCAAATTATTATCTAAATGGAGAGAAACTTCAAAGTGCTTAAGTGCACAGGGATCTGGATGCCTGCTTGTATACCACAGAAAACCTGCCTGCGGGTACTTGAAGTAATGAGAAATGCAAGCATAATTTCAGCGTTTATTTGGAAAAGGATAGAGTAGAAAGGTAGGGAGTGTTGCTGTAGCTATGCAAGGCATTAGTGAGGCTGTAACTGGAGTACAGTTTGGGTGTCCTGCAGAATGAGGTATTTCCATAAGAGGCAATTCAGAAGACCTTCATTAGAATGATTCCATATTTGAATTGTTTGTCTTATGAAGAGAAATTGAGCAGTTTAGGCCTATACTGTCGAGTTTATAAGAATGAAAGGAGAGCTCATTGAGGTCTGTAAAATGCTAAACGTAATTGAAAGTGTAGCTGTGGAGTGGATATTTTTTCATGTGGCGCAGTCTACAATAACAGACGACAGTTTGAGAATTGAGAGATAGCAGGGATGTGGAACAGAGGCCGCGATGACATCAGCCATGATTGTATTCCATGGCAGAGCAGATTCGAGGGGTTGGATTCCTGACTGATTCTCCTCGTTCATATTCAGCTTTACGACTGTGTTACACAGTAATGGGGGAGGATTATGTATCAAACAGGAAGCAGGTACTCCGGATAAATCAGTCTAAATCAGTTTGACAGAACGTCACCAGTGGAGTCACACAGTGACCAGTGCTGGGTCCTCAACTATTTACAATCTATATCAATGATCAGGAGGATGGAACAGATATGGAGATACTGAGTTTGGTCATGTTGCTGTGATAAGCAAGAGATTAAATTATCAAGAGAGGGTGGAGGGTCTACAGATAGATACAGAGAGGTAAAGGCAATGGCGAATAATTTGGCAGGTGGAATATAACATGATATAATCTGTCATTTCATTTACAGGAATAATGGAAGGCAGTATGTTACTGAAATGGAGAGGGATTACAGGAATTAATGATACTGTGTACTGGGGGTTCACTCAGACCCGTTCAGACATGGGAGGTTTTGCTCCATCCCTGATCGTCTGCTCCTTGATGCTCCAAGTGACCCCATTGCTCTCCGTACACATGGAATGTTTTGAAGTGTTTGGTTGGTGATGGGGGATGCTGTTATCAAACGTGTATCAAGGGGATGGCCTTTATCCAAGATACATTCATTCCTTTCTACATGGAGATCTGAAGACGATGGGAATTGCTGCCTGCTTGTGAATGAAGAGGCTGTGGCTGCAGTGAGGACAGGGGTATTCACCAACGTGATGTACTGTGATGGGCACACTACAAGATTAATGCAGAGAGTGCTCCTTCAGTTCCTCTACCTCTCCCCATTGACACGGCTACTCCGCAGACGCCATGTACACCATCGGGAATCCCACTATACTGGATACACCCGGCAGTTCCCTGCTGAGGGTGAAACAATGTATTTACCTCATCCACCATATATATCCTCCGTTACTGAATGGTTACATTGATGGCAACATACTGGGAGATGATGGATATGTCACACAGTCCTGTTTGAAAAGTTCCAGAACATAGAAGCTGAATGAAACTGTGACCCTAACAGCCGCTGGCAGCACCATCCTCCCCCTGGTGTGAAGCTGCAGGACGTGTTAAAGAAGGTGACACCGCTCTGTGACCAGCTCCTTGTTCAGTCAGGGTCCCCTCACACTCTGCTACTGGGTTAAGTGGAGCTTGGGAAGCTGTACCTGGAAAATCCGGGGTGGACACAGCAGATCCCTTTCCCCACACACACTCACTCCGTGGTTTCAAAGCTTCCCCTCTCTGCAGCCTCTGCTCCATTTGTTGTTCATGTGACCCAGATGCTGTAACTACAGTCCCCAGGCTCCATCCAAAGTTGGGTCACCAAATCCTCAGGTCTCCCTGAATGTCTGAGGAAGTTCACAGCACAACCTCCAGCAAACCATCCCCAGCTGCTGCACTAACTTTTCAGTAACAGGAGTCAGTTAGAAACCCCTCGTCTATAAGTGTTGTGGACCAGACCAGATTCCCGCAAAATATTTTAAGAAGGCTGCTTAGACCCAAGCCTTTTCTTATTTTGAATATTGATGTGAAGTGTGCTTTCCAGATATGTTGTGACTGGTCAAACCACTCGACGTTAAGCAAAACATAATCTATTTAAATGCTTTAGTTAAAATACAATCAAAGAAAAGAACATTTCGGGATGGCTTATATGTTGGAACAGTTACACAAACTGTTCCCCGGGTACAACAGAGTGTTACAAGGGGACATAAATTTAAGGTGAAGGGTGGAAGGTATAGGGGAGATGTCAGGGGTGGGTTCTTTACCCAGAGAGTGGTGGGGGCATGGAATGCGCTGCCCGAGGGAGTGGTAGAGTCAGATTCATTGGCGACCTTTAAGCGGCATTTGGATAGGTACATGGATGGGTGCTTAATCTAGGATAGAAGTTCGGCACAACATCGTGGGCCGAAGGGCCTGTTCTGTGCTGTATTGTTCTATGTTCTATGTTCTATGTTCTATGTTCTAAACAATAGATACCGTACCTTCTTGGTATACACCGCTTGGCACAAAGATATATTCAAATACAGATCATTAGATGCAGTTTTCCGATCCAGGAGAAATCAACATCAACAGAGATCTCAGAGAGAAAAGCAGCTGGGGATCATGTATTGAAACTCCCAACCCTTTAGGGATCCCCAGCAGCTTCTGAATGCTGCAGCTAAAAACAAAACGAGGAAAACCTGGTCTGGGAGAGCTGGGCACTGCCCTTCAATTGTTACCAATGTTTTAATAAAATCTAAATGCTTTCTCAGTTATTTACTTAAACTGTTTACAGACAGCAGTTCTGCACCTCTGCCTTTAAAACCTCTCGCCAAAAAAAAACAAGATAAGGTAATCTCAATGTTTGGGTGAAGATTTGTATCTCAGGTGCTCGTTGTTGTGGTTCTGTTCACCGAGCTGGGAATTTGTGTTGAAGACGTTTCGTCCCCTGTCTAGGTGACATTCTCAGTGCTTGGGAGCTTACTGTGAAGCGCTTCTGTGATCTTTCCTCCGGCATTTATAGTGGCCTGTCTCTGCCGCTTCCGGTTGTCAGTTCCAGCTGTCCGCTATAGTGGCCGGTATATTGGGTCCAGGTCGATGTGTTTGTTGATAGAGTCTGTGGATGAGTGCCATGCCTCTAGGAATTCCCTGGCTGTGCTTTGTTTGGCTTGCCATATAATGGTAGTGTTGTCCCAGTCGAATTCATGTTGCTTCTCCTCTGTGTTTGTGGCTACCGAGGATAGCTGGTCGTGTCGTTTCGTGGCTAGTTGGTGTTCATCGATACGGATCGTTAGCTGTCTTCCTGTTTGTCCAATGTCGTGTTTTGTGCAGTCCTTGCATGGGATTTTGTACACTACATTGGTTTTGCTCATGTTGGGTATCGGGTCCTTCGTTCTGGTGAGATATTGTCTGAGAGTGGCTGTTGGTTTGTGTGCTGTTATGAGTCCTAGTGGTCGCAGTAGTCTGGCTGTCAGTTCCGAAATGTTCTTGATGTATGGTAGTGTGGCTAGTCCTTTGGGTTGCGGCATATCCACAAGCCAGGGACACAGCCAGGCAGAACGGATTCAGGATGATCCAGGTAATGATTACAGACGCTCACAGCAGACTACACAAATACAGACAAGAAATTGCGCGCTATAAACCGTTAATTTCAAAAACCACCAATCAGGAATGGACCCAGACCATAGATCAGGCCGTCACCATAGGACAGAACAGGACAACACACCGCAAAAAAAAATCACTAAAAGAAAAAATGGTCAAACTAACACACAACGAAGAGGACACCACAACACACACCTCGGTTAAAAACCCCTTCCACAGACAGCTCACACACAAGGAAAGAACAAAACTAGCTAATGGGCTCAACTACAACCACAGGGACGCCAAGACAGAAGACTTCCTAGCAGCACGATAATGCACACTCAGGAACAATGGACTTACAGAAGAGACACAACAAACAGTGAGACAAAGTATCGTACATCTGATAACAAGAAAAAGACAAACACATAACCTCAACACCAAGGAGAGGGAAGCACTAAAATCTCTAAGAAACGATAAGAACATAATCATACTACCAGCAGACAAAGGCAGAATGACGGTCATCCTGGACAAAGCAGAGTACATCCAAAAAGTACAACAACTACTTGCAGATATCAACACCTACCAAAAGAGGGAGTTTGACCCCACCCCACAGCTCACCATTAGGATAAACAACACACTCAGGAATCGACAAAAAAACGGACAGATAACCAGGTCTGACCGACAAAGAATGAAACCTGAAAGCATCAACACCCCCAGATTCTATGGACTACCCAAAGTGCACAAATCAGACATCCCACTCAGACCCATAGTATCACTACCAGGGACACCATCACACAAACTGGCTCAATAACTGCAGCAGAAACTGAAACACCTGATCAGCGCATCCAGACAATCCATACAATCAACACAGGAATTCTTGTACAACAGAGTGTTACAAGGGGACATAAATTTAAGGTGAAGGGTGGAAGGTATAGGGGAGATGTCAGGGGTGGGTTCTTTACCCAGAGAGTGGTGGGCGCATGGAATGCGCTGCCCGTGGGAGTGGTAGAGTCAGAATCATTGGCGACCTTTAAGCGGCATTTGGATAGGTACATGGATGGGTGCTTAATCTAGGTTAGAAGTTCGGCACAACATCGTGGGCCGAAGGGCCTGTTCTGTGCTGTATTGTTCTATGTTCTATGTTCTATGTTCTATCAGAAATAGACACATAGACAAGGAAGAAACTATGGTCTCATTCGATGTAACGGCACTCTTCACCTCTATCGACAAAACCCTAGCCAGAGAAACAATAGCCAACCCTGCTCGACAGACATAACAGACAACAGGACGTTGAATCTATCAACAAAGACGGCATACTTAAACTACTGGACTTGTGCCTCACAACACACTTCACATTCAACAACCAGATGTACGAACAAATCAACGGAACACCCATGGGCTCACTGATCTCTGGATTCATAGCAGAAGCGGTAATGCAAAAGTAAGAACAAACAGCCTTATCGCAAATTCAACCCACACTCTGTGTCAGATATGTGGATGACACCTTTGTAATAATTAAAAACACAGAAAGAGAGAACACACACCAGATCATCAACGCTACACATACAGGAATCCAATTCACTAGAGAGGAAGAAAAGGACAACCAACTCCCATTCCAAGATGTGATGGTACAGAGAACACCGAACGGAGAGTTAGCACAAAGGCTTACAGGAAAGCCAGACACACAGACCAAGTCCTAAACTATGAAAGCAACCACCCCAACACACACAAACGAAGTTGCATCAAGACACTATTCAAAAGGGTCACAACACACTGCAGCACACCAGAACTGCAAAACGAGGAAGAGGAACACCGATACAAGGTATTCGACAAAAACAGATACTCTTGCAATTTCATCAACAGATGCCTAAGGGAAAGACAACGGAACGAGTACATGCTGCAACCCAAAGGACTAGCCACACTACCATACATCAGTAGCATTTCCGAACTGACAGCCAGACTACTGCGACCACTAGGACTCATAACAGCACACAAACCAACAGCCACTCTCAGACAATATCTCACCAGAACGAAGGACCCGATACCCAACATAAGCAAAACCAAAGTAGTGTACAAAATCCCATGCAAGGACTGCACAAAACATTACATAGGACAAACAGGAAGACAGCTAACGATCCGTATCCATGAACACCAAATAACCACGAAACGACATGACCAGCTATGCTTACTAGCCACACACACAGATGAGAAGCAACATGAATTCGACTGGGACAATACTACCATTATAGGGCAAGTCAAACAGAGAACAGTCAGGGAATTCCTAGAGGCATGGCACTCATCCACAGACTCTATCAACGAACACATCGACTGGGACCCAATAGACTGGCCACTACAGAGGACAGCTGGAACTGACAACCGGAAGTGGCAGAGACAGGCCACTATAAATGCCGGAGGAAACAGCACAGAACCGCTTCACAGGAGGCTCCCAAGCACTGAGGATGTCACCTAGACAGTGAACAAAACGATTGCAGGACAAATTCCCAGCTAGGCGAACAGAACCACAACAGAAAATAACCTTTTTACAGTGATAGTATCCTCACAACTCCATCTTTAATAAAATAATCCATCCATATACAAAGGTGGATTCATTTTAGACCTCCTAATCTTCCTCTATTGGTAGACTGGAATGAATATATATTACATTGACTCTGAGCATACAAATGTTCACAGCTCGTTTCGATTTCAGTCATTTTACTCATACCACAGAATGCATTTTATCTTTCTTCGTCCAAGTCTCCACAACGTGTCAAAACTTACTTTTTCTCGCCCTGTCAACTTTATAATTTCAAGTTGAATGGCAGCAATAATAAACTCAATAATGTTTTCTCCCTAAACTTCTCCACAAACTTTAAGGGGTCACGATCAGTGATAAAGATTTGTCTCATGTATGTTATTCGCAATTTAAATGCTGAAATGTTGTAACGCCAACACCAAGCTCAAGGCCTCCTTCCCGATTGTGGAATAAATCTGTTGATGTTTCCACTGGACGCTCCAACCACACGTTACATAACGGAGCACTTCTCATCTCTCCAATAGTCCCTCTGAATGACATAGCTCCTCATGTCTCAGCATAAAAGAATTACATGCTTCTGTACCTCTTAATGCTGTTACCCCTTTCTCTGCTACTCCTGGCCTATGCCAGTAAACCTTACTCTCACAGGGATATGTTTTAAGAAGATCTCACCCATTCTTCTCAATCCCTCACAGAAACCAAACTTTGATTTCTGAACTCAGTCATCATCATCAGCCATTTCTAAGCTTGCCATTGTAACTCTCTGCCCTTCCACACGAGTTCTCCCGACTGCAGGAAGTGAATTGTTGAACTTCTCCAAAATTAGAGTCTCTCTCAGAGTGTCATAGGTTTGTGCTGTTTTTAATACCCTTCCCCAACTTTCAAAATTACTTTGTTTGATTCTTTCAAACACAACGTGCGTTTAACCAGGGACACTATTTTAGATTCCTGAAACACTGTCGGCTTCTGGCACAAGCTCATTTGCACTTCAGATGGCTTTCTTCACCTCCTCCGATAGGGATGCAAATACCGATCAGCTTTGTTTGGATAAACTGAATCCACATGTTCACTGGCCGCTGCACTTGTTTTGCCACTTTCTGAAATGAAATTAAAAAGGCTCCCCCATCATTCTCATCAAATTTAGATAATGCCTGGATGTATTTAAACAGATCCTGATCAGGCCTTCGGCTACCATAGTGTTGCTACCTCCTCATTATCCTCTAATGGAAATCCATACAAAATGAAGAGGAATTTAGAATAACTTAACTATTGGAAAACTTAACTGAATAATGGATAGAGTGCGTTCTACAAATGAACTGTTCAATCTACTAACATCACCTAAACAGACCACTTGGCAAAAAGGAACATTCAGACATGCATTCTTGCATACAGTTCTCCAATCCAGGAGGAAACACCATCAAGTGAGGCTTTAGAGAGAGTAGCAGCTCGGGATAATTTACTAAAACTTCCAACCCCTCTGGGACCCCAAGCACCCGGTGATTGTTACAGCTACAAGAAAAAACAAACTAGAAAGCCTGATCTATGCGAGCTGGCCATTGTTACTACTATTTATTAAAAACGCTAAAAGCCCCGTAAGTTATTTACTTCAGCTGTTTTCAGTCGACAGTTTGGCCTTTAAGACCTCTTACTAAAAAAGAGAAACTAACACTTTATTTAAAAAAGTGACAGCATTGTCAGGCCATTTATATGCCTTGTCCTTCACTCAGTGGGCTTCCTCGTGTTACTGATCGCAAGGTCACCTGAGAGGGTCACCCACAGGTCCAGACCAAGTTACAAGGATGTATCTCATAACTTTTGAAACATGCCTGTCCATCGACCATCACACGGGAAGTGAACAACAGCTTGATACACCATTTCAGTATTTCTGAGTGACACAATACCAGCACTGGATACACTAGGGAGCCAAAACCCAAGGCCAAGGAAAGATACAGAGGGACAGAGAGATTCACTTTAAAGACAGAAACAGTCAGTTAATTAACTGAAAAGATGTTGTGGAAATATGTGGAAAAAGACAGGGCAGTGGGACTAACTATCGAAGTGAGATCTTCGTGGGTAAAATGACAAGAATGAGAACATTGAATAAAGGCATTGTCAGATCAGCTGGAATGGTTTGTTACATCAAGTTCTAAATCTGCTTCACAGAGCACCACAAACAACATAAACTGGGACAAGATGACAGCCCAGCATGGAGAGCTGTGCAGACCATGCTAGTGTGTTGCTCAGTAAACTGCACTGTCTGCCCAGCATGAGAGTAATGCAAACTTTACTATAATATGCAAACTATACTCACATCAGATTATTGCCTACAATGGGAAGAGGTGTGTGTGTGTGTGTGTGTGTGTGTGTGTGTGTGTGTGTGTGTGTGTGTGTGTGTGTGTGTGTGTGTGTGTGTGTGTGTGTGTGTGTTTGAATGTGAAACTCATTGTTTGAGAAGGAACGCACATGGAGGAAACTATTATAAATATGAACAACTGGCAGGCTTTTTATTAATCAACAGAGACAAAACGAGAGAAGTTTCATGGACAGAAAAGATAAAGTGTTTGAGAATGTTAAAATAAAGTCATTGCCAGACACAACAGCAATATACATCGGCGTGCACATGAATGAAAGATCGATGGGAGTTTGGTGTGAGGTCTAATCAGATTTGTTTCGGCAGGTCTGAAGCCAGGAGCGTCAGCAGCAGATTATTGGCTTCATTAAGCCTGTACTTCATAGCTCAAGGTACAAACAGCAGATGGAATAAACCAGTGAGATATATTCTGGGGTGGTGAGTATTTCAAGTTAGAAATGGTCAGGGAATGGTGTCAAGAATCAGGTCATAGTCAAAGAGATGTCCCACAATTGTGACTTGGCTGCTTCAGCTGCTGCTATTGGCAAGACTGGGATGGAAACAGTGGAAGGAAGTGGAGTTTGTAACCAGAAGAGTAGAGAGTGACCTCCCTGCTGTTAATAGCAAAGTCAATGATACGATGCGTTGTGGTTCTCCCCTGAAACTGAATAGATCAACATAGAGACCCATGAGTAACACTGCCAGAGCAGAGAGGGAGGCAGGAATTGAACACCTTCATTAATGTACTTAGTAGTGGTCTGTAGAGTGAATATCTGGATGGAGAGATTCAACAGGAACAATAATAGTGACAAGATGTGTAGACTATATGAAATAACAATAATACAGTCATAACTGGTTTATAAAAAACAAAGTCTGGACAGTGATACTCACCAGGAACACCAACGATAGCCAGGAAGGGATAATAAAAATATTGAATAATGAAAAGAGCATATAAGATCTGCGACGATAATGACATCCAATAAAATGAAGAAAGATACCAAACATAATCGGATAAGCTCCTGTATATTGTTTGAATATTCCGGTCTAATGTTCCCAGATTCTGATCCATTATTTGCACATTCCAGCCTAATGTTCCCAGATTCTGATCCATTGTTGGCACATTCCAGCTTAATGTTCTCAGATTCTGATCCATTGTTGGAATATTCCAGTTTAATGTTCTCAGATTCTGATCCATTGTTGGAACATTCCAGTCTAATGTTCTCAGATTCTGATCTCTCCTCCCCCTCTCTCTGGATCCGCTGTTCCCTGTCAGTGCTGTTGGTGATGCTCCCGCTCATGTTATGGGTTGACACATTGAAAGGAGCCCATTTATCATTAAAAGATGGATACCCTCCACTGGGATAATTAGAATCCATGGAGATTGGCATTAATCACACTTACTGAACAAATAGGCTCAGTTAACCTGTTCAACACATCACTTTTCATATACTGGTTTTGGATGGAATGGATGAGGGTTGCTGAGCGATGGATCATAAATCTTTAAATCTTTTAAATCTTTTAATTAACTTGTATATGAGAGTATTAACAGGACACTGCAGTCGTCTATATATGTTCCACTCTGTTTATGAAAGGAGGCAGTTATAAAATAACAGATCGACTGCATAAAAATAATTCGGGTGGGCAAGTTTCTCGATACCTGAACACAAAGTACAGTAATTATTGACCAGTGTGCGGCCACTCCTGGTTTTAATTCCCTGTTGTCAAATCCTTTCATAACCTTGAGATTATTGAGACTGCTGCTCAGGAACAGGCCGACGCAATTCTGTCCCTATGGGCCTGTTACAGAGGGATAGGAGAAGGCCATTCAGCCCATATAAGCCTGTTACTACTTGAAAAGGTGGAAAGCTGGAATAATGGCACATTTTGCCGAAAGAATCATTCGCTGCAGCTTTATGAAGTGTTACTGAGAGGGCACCTGGAGTAAATAGTGTTGTTTATGTTTCTGTAACTGAGAAGGAATAGATCTCCATTAGATACAGTTTACCAGCTGATCATAATCCATGGGTTGCTATGTTATTTAATGTCTCAGATCTGTTACACAGGGACAGGAGGAGGCCATGAAGCCTCTTGAGTCCATTTCAGAGGGAGAAGAGGAGGCCATTCAGCCTGTCCAGTATATTATAGAGGGACAGGAGGAGGTCATTCAGCCTCTCCAGTCTATTACAGAGGGACAGGAGGAGACTATTCAGCCTCTCGAACCTGTCACAAAGGGGCAGGAAATGTTTATTTAACATTCAAGTCTGTTACACATAAATTTTAGTTTGAAACTAGTTGTGGAAATGAAAGACCTGATGTAAACATTAAAGTTCTAACTTTGAACAAGGCCAATTTTGAAAGTATTAGGTGAGCCCTGTGAAAGGCTGATTGGAATACCCTATTCACAGGTAAAGGGATGGTTGGAAAATGCAAGGCCATCAAAACTTGGTTTCAGAGAGTCCAGAGCCAACGTGTTCCTATTAGTGAGAGGGGCAAGGCTGGTGGGTGCAGGGAGTGCTGGATGGCTAGATATATTGATGGTCTGGTCAAGGTAAGGAAGGAGGCATATGTCAGGTAAACAGAGCTGTGTTTAAGTGAATCCCGAGAGGTGTATAAGGGCAATAAGTGTATCGTCAACAGGGAAATTGGCCAGAAAAATGTGGACATGAGATGGCTTTAGAAATAGGGTTAACGAGGCATTGAAGCAACTCTACACATCCTTTAATTGCAAAATATTAACTAGAGAGAGAATAGGGCACCTTAAAGATCAGTAAGGCTACATATGTGTGGAACCATAGGAGATGGAAGGGATACTAAACAAGTATTTTTCCTAGTATTTAATGTAGAAGAGGTTACAAGAGCGAGAGAATGAAGAAATACATAGTGATATCTTGAAAAGTATCTATATTATAAGGAGATGTTGGACATTTTAAAACATATAAAGGTGAACAAATCCCGAGGACCTGATCAGTTGTATTCCAGAATATTATGGGAAGCTCGGAAAGAATTTGCTCATCGTTTTGCTGATATATCTGTAAGATTGATTTCCACAGGTGAGGTGGGAAAAGACTGGAGGTTGATAACATAGTGTCATTATTTCAGAAATTAAGGAAAACCCAGGTAACTATAGATCGGTGAGCCTGACGTCAACGGTGACTAAATTGTTGGAGGGGATTTTGAGGGAAACGATGTATATGCATTTGGAAAGACAAGGACTGAAGAGGGCTTTGTACATTGGAGATCACGTCTAACTGACTCAATGGAATTTTTTGAGGAATTGAAGATGATGATTGATGAAGGCAGGACAGTGGATGTTGTCTTCATGGAATTCAGTAAGAAAACCAAAATGTTCTACATGGTAGACTGATTAGCAAGGTTAGGCTGGCTGGGATCCAGGGAGAACTCACAATTTAGGTCAAAACTTTTCTTGAATATCGGAGACAGTGTGTGACAGTTGGCATTTGTTCATTAAACTTGGAGACATGTGACCAGTGGCGCTGCTCGCAAAGATCAATAGTGGATCCATTGTCTTTTGTTACTTTACAAATCATTTGCACTTGAGTATATGAAGTATTGTCAGTAAGTTTGTAGATAATTCCAAATTTGGTGGTGTAGTCGACAGTGAAAAATGATCTCTCAGAATATAATGGGAACTTAACTGGGTGAGCTGAGGAGTGTCAGATGGATTTTATTTTAGATAAATGCGAGGTGTTGCATTTTGGCAAGAAAAATCAGGACCAGGCATACAGGTCGGATCCTGTCGAAAGTTTCCAATCAAGGAGAACTCCATAGAAATTATGGAATGCCTACAGTTAGGAAACAGGATTTTCGGCCCATCAAGGCCACACCGTCCCTCTAAACAGTATCCCACTTACAAACCCCTACCCTATCCCTCTCAGCCTGCATTTCCCATGGCTAATGCACCTTGCCCTCACATCCAAGTGTACTATGCACAATTAAGGATGGCCAACCTACCCTTATCTGTATATCATTATACTGTCGGAGGGAAACATAGCATCCGGAGGAAACTCACACAGACACGGGGAGGATGTGCAAACTCCACATGGCCAGTCATTCAAGGATGGAATTAAACCCCGATCGCTGCCCTGTGAGGCACCTTCTGGTGCAGTTTCTCCGTTCCTTGAAATTGCCGTCACAGGTAGACAGCGCAATGAAGAAGGCACTCGGTGATCTTCCCTTTATTGGTGCGTGCTTTGAGTCTATGCGTTTGCATGACATGTTGCATCTGTACAGGACATTGGTTTGGCCTATTGTGTAATATTGCCTTTACTTCTGGTCACCCTGCTGTCGTCGAGACGTTGTCAAACTTGAAAGGGTGCAGAAGAGATTTAAAAGAATGTTGCAGGTGTTGGAGGGTTGGAGTTACAGGGAGAGTTTGAATAGGCTGGGAGTATTTTCAAGTGTTGAGGCTGAGGGTGGACCTTAAAGAAATTTATAAAATCAGGACGGGCATAGAAAAAGTAAACAGTCAATGTATTTTCCCAGGATAGACAATTCCAAATAAGGAATATGAAGGCTTAAGGTGAGAGGAGAAAGATTTAAAAAGGGATGTGAGGGACAACATTTTCACACAGAGTCTGTTGCTGATATGGATTGAACAGCCAAAAGAGGTGGTGGAAGCAGACACAGTTACACCTTCTAAAAGGCATTTGGATGGATACATGCATGGAACGTGTTTAGAGAGAGATGGGCCAAGTGCTGGCAAGGGAGACGAGATTAATTTAGGATATTTGGTTGGTATAGATAACCAGACCGAAGGATTTTTTCTGTGCTGTACATCTCTGAGAGTCTATTGACTCTTGAGAGTTTAACACGGGAACAGGAGGAGGCTATTCAGCTTCTGAATTCTGTAAGTCAGCTGGTTTGCTCAATTACTGACAGTAAAATACAAAAATAAATCATTTAAAATTTGATGGTGTTTTACAGAAACAGGAGAAAGGCTTTTAGTCAAGAGAAGCTGTAAAGAATGTGAAGAGGCCATTCAGTCCCTCACCTCCATTCCACAGGAGCAGCAGGTGAGCACAGAGCTACTGGAGCCTGTTACTCAGGAGCTGGAGGAGGACATCTACTTTCACTGTTACACTCGCTGACTCTCTCTGAGACTCTCTTAGATGCGCTGTGACTCTCTCTGGCACTCACCTAGACACACTGTGACACTCGATGTTGGATGTTGGAGGTAAGTTGAATCAGGAGCTGAAATTGGCTTGTCGCAAAGATGTTACTACAGTTGTTATGGGGGATTTTAACCTGCAGGTAGACTGGGAGAATCAGGATGGTATCGGGCCTCAAGAAAGAGACTTTGTGGAGTGCCTCAGAGATGGATTTTTAGAGCAGCTGGTGCTGGAGCCGACCAGGGATAAGGCGATTCTGGATCTGGTATTGTGTAACCGACCAGAATTGGTCAGTGACCTCGAAGTGAAGGAGCCATTGGGAAGTAGTGACCATAATACAATAAGCTTCAATCTGCAATTTGATAGGGAGTGGGTACAATCTGAAGTGACAATATTTCAGTTGAATAAAGGGAAATATGGAGCTATGAGGGAGCAACTGGCCAAAGTTCAATGGTTCAATACCTTAACAGGGAAGACCGTGGAGGAACAATGGCGGATATTTCTGTGTATAATGCAGAAGATGCAGGATCAGTTCATTCCTAAAAGGAAGAAAGATCCCAGGAGGAGACATGGGCGGCCGTGGCTGACAAGGGAAGTAAAGAAACATATGAGGTTAAAAGAGAAAAAGTATAACTTAGCGAAGATAAGCGGGAAAACGGAGGACTGGGAAGCTTTTAAAGAACAACAGAGGATTAGTAAGAAGGAAATACGCAGAGAAAAAATGAGGAACGAAGGTAAACTGGCCAAGAATATAAAGGAGGATAGTAAAAGCTTTTTTAGGTATGTCCAAGGCAAAAAAATGGTTAGGACAAAAATTGGGCCCTTAAAGACAGAAGCAGGGGAATATATTACTGGGAACAAAGAAATGGCAGAGGAATTAAATGGGTACTTCAGATCTGTGTTCACTGGGGAAGACACAAGCAATCTCCCTGAGGTAACAGTGGCTGAAGGACCTGAACCTAAGGGAATTTCTATTTGCCAGGATTTGGTGTTGGAGAGACTGTTAGGTCTGAAGGTTGATAAGTCTCCGGGACCTGATGGCCTGCATCCCAGGGTACTGAAGGAGGTGGCTCGGGAAATCGTGGATGCGCTGGTGACTATTTTCCAGAGTTCAATAGAATCGGGGTCGGTTCCTGAGGATTGGAGGGCGGCTAATGTTGTGCCACTTTTTAAGAAGGGTGGGCGGGAGAAAGCAGCAAATTATAGACCAGTTAGTCTGACCTCAGTGGTGGGAAAGATGCTGGAGTCTATTATAAAGGATGAAATTACGGCACATCTGGATAATAGTAACAGGATAGGACAGAGTCAGCATGGATTTATGAAGGGGAAATCATGCCTGTCTAATCTTCTTGAATTTTTTGAGGATGTAACTCGGAAGATGGACGAGGGAGATCCAGTGGATGTAGTGTACCTGGGCTTTCAGAAAGCTTTTGATGAAGTCCCACACAAGAGGTTAGTGAGTAAAATTAGGGCGCACGGGATTGGGGGCAAAGTACTAGATTGGATAGAGAATTGGTTGGCTAAAAGGAAACAAAGGGTAGTGATTAACGGCTCCATTTCGGAATGGCAGGCAGTGACCAGTGGGGTACCGCAGGGATCCGTGCTGGGACCGCAGCTTTTTACAATATATGTAAATGATATAGAAGATGGTATCAGCAATAACATTAGCAAATTTGCTGATGACACAAAGCTAGGTGGTAGGGTGAAATGTGATGAGGATGTTAGGGGATTACAGGGTGACCTGGACAAGTTAGGTGAGTGGGCAGATGCATGGCAGATGCAGTTTAATGTGGATAAATGTCTGGTTATCCACTTTGGTGGCAAGAACAGGAAGGCAGATTACTACCTCAATGGTATCAAATTAGGTAAAGGGGCTGTTCAGAGAGATCTGGGTGTTCTTGTCCACCAGTCAATGAAGGCAAGCATGCAGGTACAGCAGGTCGTGAAGAAGGCTAATAGCATGCTGGCCTTCATAACAAGAGGGATTGAGTATAGAAGCAAAGAGGTGCTTCTGCAGCTGTACAGGGCCCTGCTGAGACCACACCTGGAGTACTGTGTACAGTTCTGGTCTCCAAATTTGAGGAAAGACATTCTGGCTATTGAGGGCGTGCAGCGTAGGTTCACGAGGTCAATTCCTGGAATGGCAGGATTGCCTTACACGGAAAGACTGAAGCGACTGGGCTTGTATACCCTTGAGTTTAGAAGACTGAGAGGGGATCTGATTGAAACGTATAGGATTATGAAAGGACTGGACACTCTGGCAGGAGGGAACATATTTCCGTTGATGGGGGAGTGCCGAACCAGAGGACACAACTTAAAAATACGAGGTAGACCATTTAGGACAGAGATGAGGAGAAACTACTTCACCCAGAGAGTGGTGGCTGTGTGGAATGCTCTGCCCCAGAGGGCAGTGGAGGCCCAGTCTCTGGATTCATTTACGAAAGAATTGGATACAGCTCTTAAAGATAGTGGAGTCAAGGGGTATGGAGATAAGGCTGGAACAGGATACTGATTAGGAATGATCAGCCATGATCATATTGAATGGCGGTGCAGGCTCGAAGGGCAGAATGGCCTACTCCTGCATCTATTGTCTATTCTCTATTGTCTAAAACTTCGATTAGGAGGCAGTCACTCAACTGCTCGAGACTGGAACACAGGAACAGGAGGGAGTCATTCAACTGCTCGATACTGGGACACAGGGACAGGAGGGAGTCACTCAACTGCTCGAAACTGGGACACAGGAACAGGAGGCAGTCACTCAACTGCTCGAGACTGGAACACAGGAACAGGGGAGAGTCATTCAACTGCTCGAGACTGGGACACAGGAACAGGAGGCAGTCACTCAACTGCTCGAAACTGGGACACAGGAACAGGAGGCAGTCACTCAACTGCTCGAGACTGGGACACAGGAACAGTAGACAGTCACTCAACTGGTTGAGATTGGGACACAGGAACAGGAGGGAGTCATTCAACTGCTCGAAATTTGGACACAGGAAATCTAGAGTCTAGAGAGGCCCGAGGATCCTGTTACGCAGGAACAGGAGGAGGTAACTCACTCCCCATCTGTATGGGACACTGGGAGAGAAGGGGAGTTTGTTTGGAACAAACATAAATAGATGAATAAGTTGCTTTCGTGGTCCACACAATCCTGCCCCACCATTCACTTAGACCACGACTTATCTGATTGTGATTCCCTCATTCCATTTTACGGAGACTCCCCTCTCTGCAGCCTCTGCTCCATTTGTTGGTCATGTTGCATACCCAGATGCTGCAACAACAGTCACCATGACTCATCCAGAGGGTCGGGTCAAACCGGATGAGTCTGGATTTGAAGGGTCCAATAACAAGAATGAAAACATAAAATAAAGGTATAGCCAGATGTTTAGTTCTCTCACATTCTCAATCCAACTCACAGAACCAGCCCGTCCATTATACTTTCAGGATGGAGCACTGTGTTGATATGGCGAGCGTACGGCAGAATACAACCCAGCAATGTCCAGAATGGAACTCTGTGCAGCCCACACCAATGCTGGATCTATAATCCTGGGCTAAATGTCCAGCGTGGGGAGCTGTGCAGACCGCACTGGTTCATTCATATATAAACACAGGCTGTTGCATTGTTTGGTAACACATTGTTAGATCACTGCCCAGTGTGGGGATACATGCAACCAATGCTGAATGTGACAGGATGTGCAGCTCCCATCCATTTACAGCTCCATATCTCCACTGTACTTTGACAAAGGATGCCATGGATGTGAAAATCACTGCGATGTAGAGATGTAAATGGAAACATTTTAAATACCAATAGTTCCGTTTCAGGCGAGTATCACACCAGTATTTAAAGTTGAAATACCTGAGATAATATGCAATGAGGTTTCGTGAATGGTGCAAAGTAGTTAGAGGGGGATGGTAATGTTATAGTGGTTGCACTATAATCAACAATGTGAATTAGAGGAACAAATATGCAGGGGGACTAGGGAGACTTGCAGGAACAATAGGGTTGTTATAATAGGTGATTTCCATTTTCCTAACATAGACTGGGGCTTCCAGATGGTTAATAACTTAGGTGGAACGTAATTTGTTAAGTGTGTTCAGCGAAGTTGCCACAATCAATATATAGAGTATCGTACTCGGGAAGGGACAAACACGACCTACTGTTGGGAAATAGGGCAGGATAGGTGAAGGAGATAAAGTGGGGGAGCATTTTGGGAAAAGTGATCAGAGTTGTATTAATTTTAAAATAGTTATGGTAGGAACAAAATTGGTCCACAGATTCAAGTTCTAAACTCAGGCAAGGCGTATGTTGTTGGAGTTAGACAGGAGATTGCAGGGGATGATTGGAGTAGTTTGATTCCAGGTAAAAGGATCTCGGGAAAGTGGGAGGGCTTTAAACGTGAGATAGCTTGAGTTCAAGGTTTCCATTTTCCTGTGAGGGTGAAGGTTATGTGAGACTGGATGAGAGTACTCTGGATGTCAAGGGATATTGAGGCTTTGACCAGAAAAAGGAGGCGTGGCTCATGTTCAGGCAGCTCATATCAAGGGAATCCCTGGAGGTATATTCAGGGGATAGAGGAGTTTACTGAAGAAGGATATCAACAAGGCCATAAGGGGGTATGAGGTAGTCTTGGCTGAGAAGAGTAGAGTGAATCCAAATGCAGTATAGTAAAGATAAAGAGCAACTAGAGAGAGAATAGGATGCTTTAAAATCCAAAACCGGCATGCATGCGTAAAACCTCAAGAGATGGGTGAAGTCCTCAATTTCCCCTCTGTGTTTATCATGAAGAAAGACATGAAGACCTTTGACCTTTAGGAGGTTAGTTGTCATATCTTGGTACTGTTCATATCACAGTAGAGTTGCTGTCGGACATATTAGAATGCACAAAGTCAGACAAATCTCTTGGTCCTGATCAGATATATCTGAGAACACTGTAAGAGGCGAGAGAAAAAAGCTCAGGGACCAAGATCCTGGAAGACTGGGCGGTAGAAAATGTTGTTCCCTTATTCAAGAAGGGCTGCAAAAAAAGCCTCGGAAATATAGACCAGTAAGCTTCACACCTGTTTTCGGTAAACCACTTGAGAAGGTTCTGAGAGATAAGATGTGCATGCATTTGGAAAGACACAGTTTGACTTGGAGCCGTCAGCATGGCTTTGTGCCTAGCGGATCATACCTTACAAATTTTGTTAGAGATTTTTGAGGAAGTGACCAGGAAGGTCGATGAGAGCAGGGATGTATTTATATTCTATATAGATTTCAATAAGGCCTTTGACAAGGTTGCACATAGTAGGCCGCTCTAGAAGGTTAGATCGCATGGTATCCAAGGTGAACTGGCAAATTAGACTGAGCTGCCAGTGGAAGTGGTTGAAGTGGGCACACTAACAATATTGAAAAGGTATTTGGACAAATGCACAGATAGTGTGCGAGATAGGTGGCTATCCAGCCCCATCTACGGCACTTTTTTATTTCCCTTCCCAGGAACAAAGACACGGAGGAGTCAGTCCAAAACTTTTCATTCAACTTTGCAAAGTCGGGTGCTGTTCCCAAAGGTACACACACACAAGCATAGTAATCTCCACACATTATATACATGTATATGTGGGCTGGGTTTACTACTGCTGCCTTGACCAACGAGTGCTCGGATTCCGCACTGTTTTCCTTTTTTGGGTTCTGGTGCCTGCGATTCTTTTATCATTCACTTGGCCAATCAGTGTTTGAGCTTCCCATTCTTCCCTTATATGGATGATGTTGTACAACTGTGGTTAAGGGCGGCCTCTCAACTATCGAGGAAAGCTGTTACAACTGTGTCATTCATATAAACGTGGGGGAGGTCCGGCAACAGTTTCGAGTGTCTGCTTGTGTTTACTATGAGGTAGAAAAGACTAAAAGGCAGCTAACCGTTCAAAAATTACACTACCCCCTACAAATCCCCCGTGTCTTTTCTTACGGCCTGTAATTTTTCAACCGTAAGTTTCTTCTCCAGGGCATTTAATAACTCCCGAGCTTGTTCATCAAACTGCCCTTCTCTAATACTACCCCCGCCCAAGAGGGATTCACGTTGTTCCATCTCGAGATTTATTCGTTCAACCTGCCCATAGGGAACATCCTTCTTAGTAAGGGCGGTTTCGATCAGTCGTTGAGTTAATCCCCGGACACAGGGAATAACGCAACACCCAAGGGCAGTGAGTACCCCTGCCACCACTATACATGAGACAAGAAAGGGGACGACCACCCCCGTCCATTTACCGAACCAAGCTTCCAACCAGTCCGTGAGGCCAGAGTCGATGCCCGAGTTTTCGGCCAGTTCGTCCGCCAATGTGGTGAGTCCATCCAGGGCACGGGTGATGGACCCATCAGGGGCTGTGTTGTTGGGGATGAAAGTGCAGCACTGAGTGCCTATCATGACACAAACACCCCCCTTCTCTGCCAACATCATGTCTAAGGCCAACCTATTTTCCCACGCCATCCTACTAGTGGCGTCCAGTTGTTCTGCTATTCCTTTCACTGCATCCCGGGTATAATTAATGAACCTCTGCTGATTGTAGTAAATATAATTAATCCAATCCACATTCTTATTGATGGTCACCCACCAGAACAGTGACGACTCAAAACCCGCCGCTATCTGGTTCCTAGCCTTGAATTCGTCAGGAACACCCCTGGGGACCCCTATGGCATCTAAATATATGTTATCATCGAAAGAGGTCTCCAAAGCTCTCTCAGTTCTTCCACTAGAACGGGGTCGCTCTTGTTTTTCGAATGCCAGGGTGAATGGGATGGCCAATTGAACGATCGCACAAGTGCCCGTCCATTTTTGGGGCAGGGTCGGTCGCAGAACCCTCCCACCACAGTACCACCAGAGGTCTGCCCTAGGCACATGAATGTGGGAGTAATCCCCGCCCCCAGTAGTTTCATTGACCAGCCGGATTGATCCACTGCACTTGTCAAATGTCCCCACATCGTCATCCCACTGTAGTCCCGTCCGAGAGACGCAGGCCTGGTGCGTACCCGTTACCCCTGAGAATGATGGCGGGCGGGGCGCCCCCTCAGACCTGACGGGGGGAAACTTCAAACTCAAGGGTCGACAAGTGGGGTCGTTCCAGGCCTCTCGGTCCTGGTACAGCCTTATCATGCAGTCCATGGCTCGTGGGTGTTTCTCCCATCCCAGCGGGAATGGGACCACCTGAGGGTTAGGGCGGGCACTCGTGCATGCGTAGCAATCACTCTTTTTCATGCTCCTCACAGTATATTTGACCCATTCCATCCAGGCATTCGCCTCCCCGTATCCCGTTTCTATTTCAAAGGTCTTTTCCAAATCCGTCGTCTCAATTATTCTAATCTTTTCCTGCTTATCAGTGGTGGATGAGCCCCCAGACTCAGCTTCAATGACCGTGATGTACGTGCAGCACAGCTGCATCCCCCCCCCCCCCCATCCTGCCTGGCCCCCAACTCTAATACCCAGTATTGTTCTATTAAGTCTCGCCTCGTTCTTTTCCAAGTTCTTTATGGTCAGATAAAGCGGATTGCACCGATTATGCCCACAATCTCGTCCAGGGGTGATGGGATCACGGACAACTGACACCATAGCCTGGACCCCGGGGGCTGGAGGCCTACTTAGGCCTTCCCTACCATGCAATTGTAATACTAACGTCTGACCCTGGAATCCCCTTTCTCTCTCGAGATTCTGCTTAGTTTGATTCAGTTGACTTTTAGTCCTACAGGGCACCAACTCACATAGGTCTAAGCTAAGTGTCTGTGTTGATTGGTTGGCAAGCACGGAGATGGTGAACCACTGACGGTCCTCTATTTGTTTCATCCGGAGGCCAAATTGGGTAACACGCACACTATGACCCAGCCCAAGGACAATGGCATAGCAAGTTAACAATACGATTGACCGCATTTTGTCGCGACACCCGTAGCCCGAGGGCACAGTTCCTTTAGACTCGCCAAAGTCCGATTAGTTCGTTCTCAGAGTCTCTGTTCCTTAGATGCCTTTGTCAGAGAGGTTCGTTCGTCCTCCGTCGGTTGTGGCACTGGTCCCTTGACTCGAGTGTAATGTGTCCAGCCCTTTTCGGCCGTACGGACAGCCGTTTCGGTCGTCAAAAGTACCAGGAAGGGACCATCCCAAGTTGGTTCGAGGGTACGTTGCTTCCAGCTTTTAATCAGGACCCACTGACCCGGCTTGACGGTGTGCACCGCAAACTCGAGGGGCGGCGTCTGTGCCAAAAGTCCCTGTTGGCGTAAACGAGATAGAGCAGACCCCAGAGCCACCACATATTTTTGCACAAACATATCCCGAGACTCAAATACAGGAGGTTCCCCCTTCGGCTCATGGAACGGGAGGCCAAATAACATTTCGAAAGGGGAGACGCCCAAATCCCGCCTTGGCTGGGTGCGAATTTGCAACAGGGCAAGGGGTAGGCATTTGGTCCAAGGCAGGCCGATTTCACTAGTGAGCTTGGTTAGCTGCTTTTTGATGGTCTGGTTCATTCTTTCGACCTTGCCCGAGGAGGAGGGATGCCAGGGAGTGTGCAAATCCCAGTCAATCCCCATTGCTTGCACTACATTCTGGAGGACGGTCGAGGTGAAGTGGCTCCCCTGGTCAGAGTCAATAGCGCGGGGTAGCCCAAATCGTGGGATGATTTGCTCGAGTAGAATCTTGCTAACCTGAGTTGCCGTTGCCGTGGTAGTGGGGAAAGCTTCCACCCATCCTGTCAGGTGATCTACCACTACTAATAGATACTTCAGGCGACCTGTGGGGGGGAGCTCAGTGTAATCTACCTGGATATACTCAAACGGCCTATAGGCCGGACTCCTACCCCCTTGTCTTGCATGCTGCCGCAGCCCCCTTTTGTTAATCTTTCGACATGTTATGCAATCTCCTGTGACCTGCTTGGCTACCGTGTACAGACCAGGGTGAGCATATCGGCGCAGGAAGGCATCACACAGTGCCTGGGCGCCCCAGTGACCCCCTTGGTGTAAACGGGCAATAATGTCCCGCGTCAACGGTCGATTTAGTAGCTGGCGGCCATCGGGTAAGGTCCACTTGCCTTCCCTATCCTTTGTACCCCCCAGAGACGCGAGAAGAGTTTCTTCTTTGTCAGTAAACGTGGGCACTTCGGTAATTTCGGATATCTGTGGAATCCTTACCAGGCAGTTTATTACATCCTTCCCCATCCCAGCCAATTTTGCCTGTTCATCTGCCAATTGATTCCCCAGGGTCTCTATTTTATCGTCTTTCTGGTGTCCTTTCACATGTACTACAGCAATCTCTTGTGGCAGCAACAAATCCTCCAAGATCATGGCTACTAGTTCCTCGTGGACCAACTCCTTTCCTCTACTATTTATCATTCCCCTTTCTTTCCAGATCTTCCCAAAGGTGTGTACTACCCCAAAGGCATACTTAGAGTCAGTGTAGATTGTCCCGGCTATTCCCTTTAAATTCCTCAGAGCTCGGTGCAAGGCGTACAATTCGCACGTTTGTGCGGACCAGGCATTCGGTAGCCGTCCACTTTCCACTAATTCCCAACCAGTCTCACTAATGACTGCATAACCGTTGTGTCTCTTCCCATCTATCACTCGAGAGGACCCATCAATGTACCACCGCCTACCTGCATGTAAGGGGGTATCCCTCAGATCTTCCCTCACTTTACTCTGGTACTCTATTATGTCTGAACAGCAGTGTTCCAGTTCCTCCTCCCCTTCCCCTTTCCAAAGAAAGTCCGCCGGGTTCTGGCAGCCCCCGACTTCTATTCGGAGGTCTTCTCGGTCTAACAATATGGCTTCATATTTCAGAATTCTCGAGTCAGTCAGCCACCTCCCGGCCTTCTGATTCAGGATAGTTCGAACCTGGTGGGGAGTAGTGACTGGCAAGGGGGCTCCGAAAGTCAACTTCCTGCTTTCCTCTACCAGCTTTGCCGTGGCTGCCACCGCTTGGACACACTCCGGCCACCCTCGGGAGACTGGATCCAGAATTTTTGACAGGAAAGCCACGGGCTTCCTTTTACCCCCCCAGTCCTGGGTCAATACTCCAAGAGCGGTTCCCTTTCTGGAGTTCACAAAGAGGCGAAATGTCTTACTAAAATCCGGCAAGCTTAAAACAGGTGCGGCCATCAATTTTCCTTTTAGGATTTCAATTAACTTTTTCTCCTCCTCCTCCCATTTTATTCTGTTGGGTGCCTCCTCAATGAGTTTTAGATACAAGTCTTTAGTAAGGGGGGCATAGTCGTCTATCCATAACCGACAATAGCCTAAGAGTCCCAAGAACTTCCGCAACTCCCTCTTGGTCGTTGGGAGGCCTAGTTCGATTATTGCCCGCACTCTTTCCGGACTTATTCGTTTCTGTCCCTGGCTTATCAAGTGTCCCAGGTACTTAACCTCTTTCTCGACATATTGGAGCTTCTTCTGACTCACTCTTAACCCCTTCTCAGCTAGGTAATTTAACAGGGCATTAGTCCCAAGTAGGACGTCCTCCTACGCCGGTCCGGATAAAAGGAGATCGTCCACATATTGTATAAGCTTAAGGGCCGGGGACAAGGTTAGTCCCTCCAATAATTGTTCCAGAATCTGCCCGAACAGAGTCGGGGACTCAGTGAATCCTTGGGGGAGTACGGTCCACCTGTACTGTTGTTTTCTGCCAGTATCAGGATCCTCCCATTCAAAAGCAAAAAGATCCCTACTGTCCTTGTCCAGGGGACACGCCCAGAAGGCATCCTTTAAGTCTATAACACTAAACCAGCCGTGGTCCGGGGGGATTCGCCCCAGAATAGTGTATGGGTTCGGTACCACAGGGTGCCGTACTTGGACAATTTTATTTACCTCCCTTAGGTCTTGGACCATTCGGTAGCTCCCATCCGACTTCCGGACCGGCAGGATTGGGGAATTGTATCGTGACTTACAGGGCTCTACCAATCCATCTTTTATTAGGTCTTCCATAACTGTCTTCAGGCCCTGCCTCCCTTCCCAAGAGATGGGGTATTGGCGCACTCTGACGTCGGGGCTCTGGGGCTTTAATTTTACCTCCACAGGTCGAATTGCGAGTCCCCCCCGGTTCCCTTTGGCGACCCAAACCCTAGGGTCTATCTCTGTCAATCGGGACTCACTAAGGTATGACATGGTAACGGCTAATTCTTCCTCTTCTCCCACTTCTATTCGCAATCCGAAACGGACTATCAAATCCCGTCCCAACAACCCATAGGGAAGATGGGGGAGGTAAAGGAGTTCCACCTGGAGTTCCTCCTCCTCCAGCCGCAAGGGTTGTGGTTTGAATATTTTCGCATTAAAAACCCCACCCTTAACTCCTGAAATGTTTAATGTTTTAGTTTGGAAGCCAACCCCCCTTGGATGGAGGGGAATTGAGGACCTGCCAGCGCCTGTGTCAACTAAGAAGGTAACATCTTGTCTAAATGGGCCCACCCGTAAATTTACCAGGGGTTCTTGGTAGGCCCGTGTTCCGATCCTCCCCTGACTTCCCTAATCCATTTGTTCACACTCCATTTCATACATCCCTTCTCTTTCCCTTTTAAACTCGGGACAATCCCTTTTGAAGTGTCCCAGTTTCCCGCAATGGTAACATCCAGCCTTCTGAGGGCGCTCAATTCCATAAGATCCTCCTCTCTCACTTCTGCCCCGTCTCGCTTCTCTCCCTCTCCAACTTTTCTTCGACGTTCCTCTTTCCACCCCATAATCTCCCTCCCCCATTCCGGTGGACTTACAAGCTTCCCGTACGGCTGCCACCATAATTTTTGTCTTATGTTTCTCCCTTATTACATCCCTCTGAACGTACACCTTCTGTGCTTCCCGTAATAATTCTGCAACATCCTTTTCAGCCCAATCCTCCACTTTCTGTAATTTCTTCTGAATGTCAGGCCATGACTTAGTCACAAAGTGCACCTTAAGCATGTTCTTGCCTATTTCCCCATCGGGGTCTAAACCTGAATACTTTCGCATGGACTCCCGCAAACGGTCTAAAAACTCACTCGGGGATTCATCCTTTTTCTGTCCAACTTCAAATGCTTTTGCTAAATTCCGCTGTTTGGGCACGCAGGTTTGGATCCCCCTGATTATAAGGCTTCTGAGGTCTGTCATATTGGCCCTTCCCCCCGCGTCGTTATGATCCCACCGGGGGTCCTCTAAGGGGTACTTCTGCTCTCCACGCTGAGGGCCGTCCTGATGCTCCCTATCCCAAATGGCCATTGCACTATTCCGGATCATAACAATTTCATCGTAATTAAATAGTATTCTCATCATGGCCTGCAGTTCAGCCCATGTGTATATACTGGGCCCCAGAAATTGGTCCAGTTGTATTCCCACACTGACGGGGTCGTCCAGTAGACGGGGTAGTTCATTACGGAGATGCCGGATATCCCCAGAATTTAAAGGTTGTACTACAAACCCGGTCCGTTCGTTCCCAAACGGCACCTCTCGTAAGGGGTTCAGCTGTTCAATATTATCACTCCTCCCAGCTCTCAATCCCTCTTCTCGACCTCTCCGCATCTCGAGTCGGACTGATTTCCTAGTGCCTGGGGTGAGTTCTGTGCCCCCTCCTGTACACCGCCCAGCAGTCCCTTCCTCACTGGTCGTAGCCTGCTGGGACTCGGAATTATCCATCGCAGGAGGGAGCTCCGCGCTGGACGCCTGGTCGTGCGCGAGTGGTATATACGGGGGCGGGGAAGACGGTGGCAAACCGTCGGTGAGGATGTCCCAAGACTTCTGGGGCTTCCTCGGGTCTGTTTGGGGAGTCAGAGGATAGAGACGCGTGGGACTCTCGCCGTCTCCCGCCATCCAGGCGGCGGCATATTTGCTCTCCTCTGGGTCAAACGGTTGTTTTCTGTTAACATATACATTTAGGATTTGACACACCCAGTCTTCATCAGACCCATACTCGGGCCAAACTACCGAGGGGGCGCGGATAGGTTCTTTGGTCCATATAAAACAACAATATTTTATCATGGTCTCTTTCTTTAAGTCCTTCGTTCTACTGCTGTCCGTCCATAGACTTAACTTCCGACCTAATGGACTATCGGGGGGTATTTCTTTCCCATTTGCAGTCTTCCCTGACTTTTCCTTAGTAAATCTAGAAGTCTGATTTCCCATGGTTTATCTTCGGTCCTGGTCTTAAACGCCCAAAGCGTTTTCACAGATGACCGTCAAAACCACAATTTCCCGTGGTTTATCTTCAGTCCTGGTCTTAAACGCCCAAAGCGTTTTCACAGATGACCGTCAAAACCACGCGGCCAACAAGGAAGAACAAAAGAATCTCTTACCTTGATCCGTGCACGGAGTTGTCTGGCCTTTTTAAATGTGTGTACCCCCGTGTATAGTCACGAACCGGTCGTCCCAGCACTCGTCCGTGTGTTCCTTTTCCAGGATTCAAAATTATTTTTAAATGAGCCGGGTCACATCGTCTCTTGGCCGACGGCCAACGGACCAAGCCGATCAGTGAGAAGTATAAATATATACTAGACGCGTCTTTGTTGTAATCAGGCTTGATCCGTGAGCCGAAGAGACTGCCCCCCCCGGCAATAATTATTTCATCCGGACGAGCCCCCAATTGTGCGAGATAGGTGGCTATCCAGCCCCATCTACGGCACTTTTTTATTTCCCTTCCCAGGAACAAAGATACGGAGGAGTCAGTCCAAAACTTTTCATTCAACTTTGCAAAGTCGGGTGCTGTTCCCAAAGGTACACACACACAGGCATAGTAATCTCCACACATTATATACATGTATATGTGGGCTGGGTTTACTACTGCTGCCTTGACCAACGAGTGCTCGGATTCCGCACTGTTTTCCTTTTTTGGGTTCTGGTGCCTGCGATTCTTTTATCATTCACTTGGCCAATCAGTGTTTGAGCTTCCCATTCTTCCCTTATATGGATGATGTTGTACAACTGTGGTTAAGGGCGGCCTCTAAACTATCGAGGAAAGCTGTTACAACTGTTTCATTCATATAAACGTGGGGGAGGTCCGGCAACAGTTTCGAGTGTCTGCTTGTGTTTACTATGAGGTAGAAAAGACTAAAAGGCAGCTAACCGTTTAAAAATTACACTACCCCCTACAATAGGAAAGGATTAGATGGATACAGAGCAAAGGCAGGGAAATGGCAGATTGGTAGATAAGGGGCAATTACACCATGGTTTGTTGACGGAGCACGGTGGGCGTATTGGATGGGCGAGTACAGAGGGGGTTTCCATCCCAGAGGGTGCCACACCAACAGACCCACCGAGCATGGTCTGGGCTCACTACCAAATTCAGTGCAGTATTTGAGGTCTGAAGAAATGTCCAGCAATACAGGACAAGCATCAATAACCTTCTCTGCTCTGTCAGGATAAGGGTCACTGTATGCTGTCTGCTCCCTCACAATCACTGTATATCTGTTATGGCACCGATCCCTGAACAATGCTCATGATCCCCCACTCTCACTACTGTATGCAACACCTTCTCTCTCTCTCTCTCTCTCTCCTTTGCAATCCCTCCCACACAGTCATAGAATATTCAGGAGAATGCCGATTATAGAATGTTCCAGATAATGTTCCAAATATTTCCCAGTTTCAGGAAAATGGCAGTGTCCCAGTGTGTAACACAAAAGAGTCACTTGGCTCACCTTAATGATATTAAACCAAAAACAACTTCTAAACACGTCTTGTTACAAATATAATTTCGAGCAGAGAACATTTTTACCCTCAGGCGTTATCTTGACCGTTATCTTAACTGTAACACTTTCCTTGTTATGAATGTTTCTCTTACCCTTTGTCTGTGACTGTTTCTGTCTGTAACAGTTACACAGTCTCCCACTCAGTTGGATGGATGGCTGGTTTGTGATGTAGAGGCAGGGCAACAGCGCAGGTTCAGTTCCTCACATTGACAGAGATTACCATGAAGCGGACACTCTCTCAGCCTCACCCCATCACCCGAGATGTGGTGATCCTCAGGATAAACCACCATGGGTGGGCTCTCTAATGAGAGTTTTTGGGACTGTATTCTATCAATGTTAGCATTTTAAATTTTTTTAAAAATGTAAAAAGAGATTTTTAATATTATAATAAACCAATAACAACACAACTCAAATAACTGAAAAAAATTAAATCCAATTGCATATACACACAAAACAACTTAAAACACTACACAGACAGAAGAAAAAAACAAAACTAAACAATAAATAATGAATAAATAATACAGCTCAGCATAACAAAAGGACAACTCTCGTTCATCAAGAGCATTATCTGATAACCATTTTTATGTTCATAATTCTTCCTCTCTGGGAGTTCAGACATCCAACACAACAGAATATTTTTCCTAGCACGGAAATTACGGAATGTAAGGTTTATTTTTTTTTCCCCATGTGCATCTGTGGAAAGTACCGTGGGCAGGCCCAGGAAAAGCGAAACCAGGTCCATCTCCAATTCAGTCCCCATTACCCACTCTACCACAGCTAACACAGTGCTCCAATATAGATGAAGTCTGCAGCAGGACCACAAGCAATGAGTAAGAGTGCCTGTAGTCATACTGCATTTAGTACATGCTAAAGATCATCCCACTTTGCATTTTGAGATACAATTTGGGGTCAGATACACCCTACAAAGAATTTTCAACTGCATGGTATGGGTCCTATTACAAATCAAAATCCTTCGGGCTTTTTCACAAATATGTCTCCGAAATGGCCTGAACCCCCAAATCTCTCGCATACATTACAAAGCTGTACAGTCTCGTCTGAGTGGACACTCTCCAACTAATGATAAAGGGTACTGACAGAGCGTGTATTCTAAGCAATAAGCGACCACGTCTCTCTATCGGATCTGTAAGAGTGTGGTAAAAGTGTGCTTTTTTTAAATCAAATCTCTGATATGGATAAAAATACAGAAGAGGTCTCTACTAGGTAATCCATACGTACGAGTTATTTGATCAAATGATATAATTGTTTCTCCATCAAATAACACGTGGTGGCTCAGTGGTGAGCATTGCTGCCTCACAGCGCCAGGGTCTCGGCTTTGGTCCTGGCCTTGGGTGACTGGCTGTGCGGAGTTAACATTATCGCCGTGTCTGTGTGGGTTTCCTCCCACAGTACAAAGATGTGCAGTTTAGATGAATTGGTCATTGATAAATCACCCATAGTGTTCAGAGATGTGTAGGTTTGGGCATTAGTCAGGGTAAATATAGGATGGTAGGGGAATGGGTCTGGGTGGGTTACTCTTCAGAAGGTCGAAGTGGACTTGCAGGGCCCAAGGGCTTGTATCCACACTGTAGGGATTCTCCTAATTCTAAATCACTCAAGCAAGTTACAGCCCTTCCTGCCCACAGTTTAAACCTGGAATCCATTAACCCTGGATGACAACCTAGTATACCAATTACAGGGGTAAGAAACATGGTTTTGGCTGTATTGGCCTCGATCTGACGCATTGTCATTCATGCTTTAACAATATTGATAATTATTGGGTTCTGACAATACTTCATAAATGTTGTCAATTTAGCTAAGAAGAACAGACCAATTTAGCTAAGAAGGTTCACTTTATCTCATCGGATTCAATATCTCACAGTATTGACGCCGAGTCCTCAGCAGACCAGGCACTAACATAGGATAAAAAAGAGCTTAAGTGATAGAATTTTATCTGGGCGACCTACTCCCCACAATCTGTGGAGTAGTTGCAATTTGGTTAGCTTGAGAAAGAGTCGCTTATGCTGCCAAATAAAAGAGCTAAACCAGCCATTATGTCACCTAAATACCTATGGGGGAAATATCAAAGGAAGCATTCCCACGGAGTATAGTAAATGAGGAAGGACATTCTTTAATAAGAGCTATCCGACCTCGCCAAGAAATTGGAAGTGCCTCCCATCTTTGAAGGTCTTGTTTAATCTTGTCAAACAAATGGACATAGTTCACGTTCAATAAATGATCAAAGACGGATGTAATGAATATACTGAAACAGAGAACCTCGCCCCCCCACCCACGTGACCATGTAAAAGGAAACCAGGATTTGCCCTCATTCAGTTATTTCCCCAAGACCTCCCATAGACATGGCCTCCAACGTTGTAAAATTAATCTTAAAGCCCGAAAAGGCGACAAGCGAATTATTGCATTGCATCATGTGAGTTGCCGAAATTGCAGGATTTGACAAAAACATAAGACCATCTGCATACAACATAATTTTATGTGACTTTTATCCCACTTCTGGGCCAGGTATGTTGGGGTAATATTCCCAATTGTGCAGGATGCCATCGAATCTCAGATTGTTGCAGGGATGGGGAAGAGATCAACCCTCTTGTGCCATTTCTGTAGGTTAAAGAAGAAAATAAAATCCCCACTTGTGAGGTAGATCTGCCTCCAGACATCCACCAGCTCTAGTTCGAGACACACATCCATAACTTGCTGACATTATAACGAGGGTATTGAGGGACCTTTGGACATTCTGTCCATCGTGGGGCCATAAGACAGTCAAAATCTCCTTCTACAATAATGTGCCATGATGCAAGATAATTGAATTTGGAAAATGCATCTACCAGGATTTTAAGAGGGTGCACCGGGTGGCAACAAACATTTAAAATACTGTATTAATCCCCGTAGTTCAAGACTTTGAGGATGATGATCCTTCCATGGGTGTTAATACAATCTAGTAATTTAAATGGAAGATTCTTCCTATCCATTATGACTTTTCCCCCACTCTTACTATTAAAAGACGTGATATAAACCCGACCAAACCCGCCCTGCTGTAACATCAAATGTTCCTTGTCATCAAGGTGCATCTCCTGCAATAGGACAATTCTCTCTTTTTTAAGACGAGAAAGTATATTTTTCCTCTTAACTGGCAGATGCCCCCCCCCTTAATGTTCCAGGTACACCATTTAAGCACATCATTATCCATAACACACTGCAGCAACATTTGGACTCTATAGAATTTCATATCGAATTACACATCGCTGAGCATTAATGGCAAAAGCCTCATCGAGCCTTAAATCTGTACAAACTAAAACTACTGCAACGAACAAGCTCTCAAAACTTTCCAAAGCTAAAAACATCAAAAAGAACGAAACAAAATCCAAAGTGCCAATGACACTTGATAGGGTTTTTACCCACCCCCCCTCACGCAATGGGGATGCTGACCGTCTAGGTCTCTGTTCTACAACACTGACAAAGGCCCACCTTTAATTGTATAGGTCCTGCTCTTGTTTGATTTACCAAATCCAATACCTCGCATTAATCCAAACTAAACTCCATCTGACACTCCTCAGCCCAGTGAGTGATATTACTGCCACCTCACCTTCCCCGTTTAATTTTAAATTCCCTCCCCCTCTCCAGGATGCCTGCACACTCCGGCCTTGATTTTCACAAAGACCCTGAGCTTGGTTTGCCTTGTTTGGTTATGGGGAGGAGGGACAGATTGCAGACACAGTCAGTGAGGAGGAGAGGCTGGACAGTAATCAGCGCCTGGTATCATTTCATGGTTTTAGGAAGAAGGCAGTCAGACGTGAGAGTTGGGTAATACTGATCGGTGTTTTGGGGCCAGAAATTTTGGCCTTTTTCCTTCTCTGGTGTTCAGTAATGAAAATCTATTCGAGACCCTTCATTGTGCAGAGTGTGTCTGCAGGATTTCTTTCCCTAATATTGCAGACGCCAGATAACAGCGATTAAAGCTGTTCACAGTTACCTTCGATGACACAGCACGTACACTCAACAAAGTAAAAACAATGACTGTAGATTCGAGAAACCAGATTCTGGATTCGTGGTGCTGGAAGAGCACAGTGGTTCAGGCAGCATCCGAGAGGCAGTAAAATCGACGTTTCGGGCAAAAACCCTTCATCAGGAAGGGCTCTTGCCTGAAACGTCGATTTTACTGCTTCCCGATAGCTGCTTGATCTGCTGTGCTCTTCCAGCACCACGAATCACATATACTCAACATCCTAGAGTTGAGTCAAATATTTTGCCTTTGTTTAACAATACAAAGTGTTTTGTGTAATTCAGTAATGGTAACCTGATTATAATAAATCCACACCGAGCTGAATGTGGACACTAAAATATGACCCAAAATCTTGATATGGTAGTGTCGTGGGTAATGTCCCTGCCTCTGAGCCAGAGGTCTGCATTTGATTCCTGAACGTGCGTGGTGGTGTTCCAAGCTCTAGACTAGAAGGTCTGGATTCAAGTCCTGCCTGTTGTCGATGTATGTCCCAGCATGTCAGAACAGGCTGATGAACAAACACACAGGAGAATAATGTTACAGCTTTATGGGTATTGCCGAGTGGTGCTAGTGTCCCTACCTCCGGGCACAAAGGTCTGGGTGCAAATCCCACAGAAGTGTTTCATAACACACCTGAACAAACTGATTAAAATGGATTTAGAATTGTGACCTGATGGAGAAGGAAGAGGTGTCAGTATTGCATTTCAGAATTTAGGCCCAGGATGATTTGAAGCACAGCCATTCGTGTTGGTTGGAGTCACATTTCGCAGCAGTAAAGGTTTATAAAATCAAAATGGTCATGGATAGGGTGAGTAGTCAGGGTTTTTCCCCAGGTTAGGGGCGTCCAAAACTAGAGGGCATTGGTTGAAATTGAGAGGAAAAAGGTTATGACGTGTGCATGTGGAATGAGCTGCCACAGGAAGTGGTGGAGGCTGGTACAAATACAGCATGGAAAAGGCATCTGGATGCTGACAGACCTGCCGAGGTTTTCCAGCAATTTCTCTATTTGTTGAAAAATGCATTCATTTTAACACAATATTCTGAATACATTAAACATTTTATTTTTTAATGACGCAGCGACATATAAACATATCTTGACATAGACCAAGGCCATTTTCTGCTCGGGGTATGGCACTGTGTATGACAGCAGCAATGATGCACCTACATGGAACAGAGAATGTGATGGAGACACAGTTTGGGCAATGTACAAGGAGACCTCACATGGTCCAGTTGGGGAGAGGATGACATTACTGTGTGATTCAGCTCAGAGAGGGAGAAAATGTAACCAGTTTTGAGAAGGAACAGCCTCTCTCTCTCCTTCATTGTTCGTCATCACAACAATGTGTGGGAGCTAAAACAAAAAATCTGCAGTCATCGTTACCATTCCTATTTTTATTGAATCCCGACAATGTGCAAACAGGCCCTTCGGCCCAAAAGGTCCATACCAACCTTCCCATGCTCACTCCCTTCCATTTACCCCGACCAATGCATCTAACCTAGAAACCGCTGAAAACTTCGGACAAATTATTATGACCAATCCATATAACCAGCACAACTTTGGACTGTGGAAGGAAACTGGAGCAACCATTAGAAGGGGAGAATATGCAACCCGTGTCTGGAATTGAACGCAAGTCCCTGGTGCTGTGAGGCATCGATGCTAACCACTGAGACACTGTGATACCCTTGGGCGATCCCTGGCCAGAATTCATTGGAATCTCTTCACTGCCTAATGTAAAGGGAATTCAGCCAAATCCAACTGTTCCAGGATGAAATCCCATTGCTAGCAGCTTGTGTGAGTAGAATATCTTAAGAAGCAGAATAACATTTTGAACAATCTCTCAATTTTTCCTTTTGTCATGAGTTATTAGAATATATGGACAAAATGCGTTCAACTTGAAATTGCAGAGTGTGTGTGTGTGTGTGTGTGTGTTTAGAAAGGGAAATGTCGATTCTGTATTTGCAATATCCAAACAGTTTGCCATTCATCTTTCCACCATAGTTTGAGTAATATTGCTCTGGAACATAAACGTGCTATTTTAGCAGATTAAAGAAACTAGCCTTACTTGGTTGCTAAAACTGACCCTGACCCGGTCTGAGAACGTTATCATCGGCAATATCACAAACCTGGTTACATTTGACATGTGTTGTGAGCAGTGGAGGAGTGGAAACAGTGACCCAAAAGGAAACAGTGACCCAAAAAGCCAGGGAGCTGTAGACCGGTGAGCCTGATGTCAGTGGTGGGTAAGTTGTTGGAGGGGATTCTGAGGGACAGGATTTACATACATGCTTATGCCAGAAACGTCGATTCTCCTGCTCCTTGGATGCTGCCTGACCTGCTGTGTTTTTTCCAGCAACACATTTTTCAGCTCATGCATTTGGGAAGGCAAGGGCTGATCGGGGTAATCAACGTGGCTTTCTGCATGGGAAATCATGTCTCATTAATTTGATTGAGTTTTATGAAGAGGTGACAAAGAAGATTGATGAAGGCAGTTTGGTAGAAATTGTCTACATGGACCTCAGTAAGGTGTTCACAACATTCCGATTGGTAGGCAGATGAGTAAGGTTCGGTCACACGAGATACAGAGGAAGCTCATCACAATTGGCTTGAATGAAGAGGGGTATTTTTCAGACTGGAGGTTTGTGAGCAGTCGTGTGCTGTAAGAATCAGTACTGACTTCACTGCATTTCATCATTTCTGTCAAGGATTTAGATGCGAATATAGGGGCCATAGTTAGTTAGGTTACAGATTACATCAGAAAGGTGGTGTCGTAGATTGTCTCAGAGTACAACGACACCACAATTAGATGGAACAAAGAGGCATGGATGGACAGATGAAGTTTAATTTAGATAAATACGAAGTTTTGCATTTTGGGAAGGCAAATCAGGGCAGAAATTATACACTTAATTGTAAGGTCCTGGGGCGTGTTGTTAATCAAAGGGTCATCGGGTTGTAGGCACATAGTTCCTTGAAAGTGGAGTCGCAGGTAGACAGAGTGGTGCAGAACAAATTTGGCACATTTGTCTTAATCAGTCAGAGCATTGATTATAGGAGGTGTTGCATCTGAACAGGAAGTTGGTGAGGCCACTTTAAGAATACTGCATGCAACTCGGTTTGAGCTTCAGGGAGAGGTGGATTAGGTTGAGGTGTTTCCCCCTGGAGTGTCAGAGGTCGAAGGGTGACTTTATAGAGGTTGATAGAATCATCAGAGGCATGGATATTCTGAACAGCCATGTTTTGCAACCCAGGAGAGGGAAGTCCAGAACAAGAGGGCAGAGGTTGAAAGGGAAAGGGCAAATAATTTAGAATGGACCTGAAGGTAAATGTTTCACACAGAGAGTGGTGCGTGAACAGAAAGTGCTATCAGAGGAAGTGGTGAAGGTGGCTAAAATCGCACATTTAAAATGTATCTGAAAGAGGAGGGATATTGGCCAAATGCTGGCAAATGGGACTAGGTCAGATTTGATATCTGATCAGAGTGAACAGATTGGACTAACGGGTCTGTTTCGATTCTGCATGACTGTCAGATTCTATAAGAGGGATGGCGAAATATTCTGAAAGGACCTTTCAAGTGGGAATTCTCTTCACTGGAAGTTTATCGTGCCTCTATGTTCACATGGATTGAAAGCTGTTTAGTTATATATTTGACAGGAAGTGAGTCACGGGTAATAGTATACAGACAGGAAAGTGGGGCTGAGTCCACAATCTTAGTGCCTGGTGAAGAAGGCTCAAAGTATCTAATGTCCGACTCCTGCTTCTCAGTCCCATGTTTCTGTATTCCATCCAGCCCCGCATACCTGCTAGACAGGAGAGGTTGGAGGCCACTTACTCCTACAATCTGTTGCACAGAAACAGAGGAGAAAATTCAGCCTCTCAAGACTGTCACACACGCTTTGAAGTGATTTGGGAAATGCAATTGGAAAATCCAGGCACAGGTATGAAAGTGTCCCTTCATCTCTCTTTACAGAGCTTCCCCTATCTGCAACTTGTGCTCCACTTGTTGGTCATGTTTCGACTCAGATTCACTAAGAATACAGCCCCTATACCTCACCCAGAGATGGCTCACAAATTCCTCTGGCCTCCCTGCCTGCAACATTCCATAACAGACATCCATGAAAATAACACCCACTAACTCTCCAATGACAGAATGTGAGAACATCAGAAACAGGGGCATGTTGTTCACGCCCCAAGCCTGCCTTGCCCTTCACTAAGATCGTGACTGATCTGCTCTTGGTCTCAAATCATCTTTCAAACCCAATTCCTCATAGACCACACCTCTCTGTCAGGTCAATATCCATCTACCTCCTCTTCAAATACTTTCAGAAATCTTGCTCCCCGAACACTCTTGAGAAGGGATATCCTGACATTCAATCCCACCTGTTTGAAGAAAACACTTGCTGCTCCAATACCATGGCTTATTGATATGAACAAAAGAGATTGAGACAAGGGATCAGGTAAAAGTGACAGATCCTGATATCAAGGCAATGGTTGACTTCTGTTGACATCAATGAGCTTAACAAAACTGAACTTAATGGGAATCGGAGTAAACTCTCCAGTGTTTGGAGTCAAACGTGGCACAAAAGAAGTTGTTCATCATCTCAGTCCTGGGTCACCTCTGTGCGAGATCCTCAGCGTAGTTTCCTCTTCCCAAACAGCTTCAGCTGATTCATCACTGGCTCCACTCCCCATCCTCCCCACCATAAGATCAGAAGTGGGGATGGTCGCTCAAGATTTCACAATGTTCAGAACATTTTGTCCCCCGTCAGCTCCTGAACTAGTCTGTGTCCGTGTGCAGCAAGACCCAGACTCCATTGAGACTTGTGCTGTTAAAGTGTCAGTAACATTCATCTACCAGCACTGCCTGACACTGCACATTGCCACAGTAAAACAAGAGTTCATTCAGTACCTCACGCTGGTTTCACAGTAATATGAGGAAGCCATTCAGCCCATTGAAACGATTGGAGAAGAACAGGGATAGCCCACTCAGTGCCTCCAGCCTATTACTCAGGAAGAGGGGGAGTCTAGTGTGATGGACCACACCAGAGCCCCTCGAAAATATTTGAAGCGGTAGCCTAGACTCTGTTTTTTTTTTTACTTTAAAGGAAATGTGAAGTGTCTGTCCCAGATGCAATGTGACAGGTCAAACTACTCGGTGTGAAGCTAAACACTATTTATTGAAACTCGAAAGATAAAATGAAAGCAAAGAAAGAGGAATTTAGAAAAACGTAATTCTATTAGACAAGTTAACAGAACAACAAATCTATGAACTATGACTAATGAACTGTTCCAATATAGGAAAATCCCATAAACACAGCCCCTGGCAGAAAGGGAAATTCAGACACAGATTGTCGCAAACATTTCTCTAATCCAGGACTTAAAAACAGCACCAAGAGAAAATTCAGAGAGTAGCACCCAGGAGATAGTCACTGAAGCTTCCAACTCTGTGGAGACCCCAACAGTTTCTGATACTACTTGGAAACCAAAACCCAGAGATCGTAACCTGTGAGAGCTGGCCACACCCAATTAGGCCTCATTAAAATAAACCCAAGGCCTCCCTAGCTGTTTACTCAGTGGTCTTAACTAACCAGTTTGGTAACGATCATTCAATCTCTCTCTGAAAAGAAACCAGGACAAAATAACCTCTCAAAGCCTGCAGCATCATCACATTTGTCAGTACATTGAGCTGTCAAACAGGAACCAGGGGTAACCCAATCAGGCCCTTGGTACTGTCCAATCGGAAGAGGAAGAAGCCAGTCAGACCCTTGAGTGTCTTACACAGGAACAGGAGGAGGCCATTCAGCCCCTAAAGCCACTTCCACAGCAACAGGATGAGGCCATTCAGTTCCTTCAGTCTCTTACACAGGAACAGGAGGAGGCCATTCAGCCCCTAAAGTCACTTATACAGGAACAGGAGGAGGCCATTCAGCACCTTGAGACACTTACACAGGAACAGTACGAGGCTATTCCCCCCCTCAACGCACTTCTAAAGGGACAGAATGAGGTAATTGATGCTGATTCCTGATGAATGACTTCTGCCCAAAACGTGGATTCTCTTGCTTCTCGGAGCTGCCTGACCACCTGTGCTTTTCCAGCAATCTACTCTCTACTACAATCTCCAGCATCGGCAGTCCTCACTGTCTCCAGATTGATGCTCGAAGATGATGAACGAGTGGGGCAGAGGCTGCACAGACAGACTGCTCCACGTTGTTCCTCGTGGCTTCGTTGCTCATGATAAACACGTGGGACTTGAACGTGGTTTTCTAGTATTGAGGAGGGAAGCCATATATCTTGTGTGAAGTCTCAAGAGGGCACCTTCCATCTCTGAGAAGCCAGCCTGGTGTTCTCTATGTAGGGCGGAAGCTGTTGGGAATGGCTACCAGTTTCAGATGGAAGGTATTGTGGCTGCTGTTGGGGATTGTGAATAACATGACGTTCAGTACAGGGTTCACACGCCGACTGCACAATAACATGGGGAGAGTTAATTTAGGCATATAAACTATTAGGAAAGTCATGTTATACTGATGAATGGACTCTCTAAGTTCACATAATGCTGATCTTGCTCATGTTGATCTTGTCGATTGCTTGTCTTGTGCAGTATAACCTGTATGCCTTACTCTGTCCAAGTCTATTTCCACCCTATGATCTGTCTGGCCATGCTTACTATGACCTGCCTCCTCTGCTCATAAATAAAGTGTTTCCCTGTACTGAGGTACACGTGACAATAAATCACACCAATCAATCCTGAGTAAAGAATGGAATTTCTCACCCTATCAATGTGTCTTTTGGAAATACACCTGCTACACCTCATGTTTCAGCATCACCATTTCTTCGTATTTCACAGCTCTTCAGATTAAACTCTCAGGTTCTTCACTCTACCCTCATGATACCGCCATCTGCATCTGTGGGAAGGATACCATTCCTTACAAAGAAGATCAAATCTGTACAGAGTGCCCCAAATGCTCTCTCAGCCAGGCTCTACAACAGCAGGAAGATGGCTTTACTTCGGTACTCGAATCATCTTACAATGAAGGACAGCATACCATTGAATGCACCCATTACTTACACAGGGTTTGATTCGGAGCGGTCAGCATAGACTTGTGAGTGGGAGATCATGCTTCTCAAATTTGTTAGAGTTCTTTGATGAAGTGACCAGGAAGGTTGACGAGGACAGAGCAGTACACGTAGTCTCTATGGTATTCGGTAAGGCTTTTGATAAGGTTCCATTAGCAAATAGGTTGGAATTGGGTTTAACCAGGGAGAAAAGGGAAGCTGAAATTTTAATGGAGTTGGTCAAGCACTTTGATGTATCTGCAGTAGAGTTAGTAAAACCTTAAATTGCAAATGTGGCAACTGGAGATAGAAGATAAATGAAGGAAAGGAAACAGAGAGAAAAGAAAGAGAAAGAGAGGAAAACGAAAGAACGAGAGGATTTGAAATTCAGAAGTTGGGAATTAGATCAGGAAGTTAAATTAACAGGATGGAGATAATGGGAGAACATAGGGATGTATAAAACTATGCTAATATCTTGCCATATTTCGGTGAGAAAAATGTCAAAACTTTTTAAATTTCATTTGAAAACATGGCAAGGCAGATGACGTGTCCAATGAAGTTGTGGGTAATGCTAGTTCAGACTAAGCTGGTGGGCACAGCTGGTAAGATATGTGCAGCGCTGTCAGATGAGGGGTTAAGAGATTATCAAGATGTCAAATTGGCTATTTTGATTGGTTATGAATTGGTACTAGAAACATAAAGAGAGAAGTTCAGAAAAATAGAGACGGAACCAGGTCATACTTATATTGAGCTTGAAAGAATTGACCACAGTCATTTTGACAGTTGGGTGCTGGCCTTAAAAATGGATAAGACCTGTGAGGCTTTAGGGAGATAAATTAGCTGGAGAAGTTAAAAGACTCAATTCCAGAGATAGTAAGAATTCATGTGAATGTACCGAAAGTTCAAGAAGTGAGAAGTGTAGCAGAAATAGCAAGTAAATATGCACTGGTGCATGAGTTGATATTTAGCTTCTGGCAGGATTTTCACTTTGTGAGGGATAGAAATTGGGAGAAGGGACGATCACACATTACAAAGCGAACAGTAGCACACAATACTTTACCACAGGTGAAGGAAGAAGCCCAAGGGGGTTGAAAGGTGGTGAAAGGCCTCAGGTGTTCTCACGATAAGGGAGTGGAACACATAAAATGACAGTGCCGATGGTTTAAGAAGGGCACTGGGAAAAGGTGGTTTCACTGCAGTAAACTGGGACACACATGTGCTGGGCGTTGAATGTAGGCACTTTGGGGAAAGATGTGGTAGAAGAGGCTAAGCCCAGTGGCATTAGTGAAACTGGTAAAGGGGACTCCAAGTAGAGCCGAGGAGCTGCAGGAGAGTGCACAGCCTCGGCAAGGGCTGGGTATGGAGGCAGTACCTGATCTCTGAAAGAATTCGCCTCTGTGGATAAAGTTTACTCAGAAAGAACAGGGGGAGAAGGACAAGAAGTTATAATTTTGTGAGATATGGGATCTGCTGAGTCTCTAATAGATGAGAAGTGAGGCTCCGGAAAAGCACAACAGGTCAGGCAGCATCCAAACAGCAGAACAATCGATTATCAGGCAGAAACCCGTCGTCAGGAATGTGGTGGGGGGACAAGGGGGCTGAAAGATAAATACGGGGGTAGTAGTTGGGCTGGTGGAAGGGTCACTGGGAAGGCAATAAGAAGATATAGGTAGGAGTGATAGTCATATGTCGGAAAGGAGCATGGAGTCAATAGGTGGGAAGGAAGATGGCCAGTTACGGCCGTCCAAGAGGGCAGTGCTAGATTGAATGGTTGGATCTGGGAGAGGTTGGTGGAGGGGAGATTTGGAATTTGGTGAAGTCAACGTTGATGCTGTACAGTTTGAGGGTTCCAGCTGTCCTACCACCGAGAGGAGTCCTAACTCCCTCCTGTCCGACCTATCACCATCACACCCCACCTGCATCGACCTATCGCCTTCCAAACTCCCTTCCACCCAGCTCCACCCCCACCCTCCTATTTATTTCTCAACCTCCTTCCCCCTCCCTTGCCCCCCACTTTCCTAATGAAGGATTTATGCCTGAAAAGTCAACGCCCCTGCCCCTCGGATGCTGCCTGGTTGGCTATGCTTTCCTCGCCCCACACTTTTCAACTCTCATCTCCAGCATCTGCAGCCCTCACTTTCTCTCACCCTCTAATAGTAAGAGATGAAAGTATTTTCACTCTTTCTGGCATGTTAATCAAGAGCGTGTTAATTTGTAGAATGTTGACAGAAATTAAGCATTCCCTTGTGTAACATCAGGATGCAGTGCCAAATCAAGGTTGGGTAAGTAACAGTGACAGTGAATAACAGAGTGTCATTTCCAGGAATACAGTTTGGTCTTGGGAACGATTTCGCAGGAGGCGAGGTGGGATAGGCACCCCTTGTGGTGGAGAAGTCAACAGAAGACGAGGGAATTGAGATGTTATAAGAAAAATACCGAGGAATCTTTCCAGAGTGTGTAGTAACAAGATCCCACTATCATTAGATTAGATTACTTACAGTGTGGAAACAGGCCCTTCGGCCCAACAAGTCCACACCGCCCCGCCGAAGCGCAACCCACCCATACTCCTACATTTACCCCTTGCCTAACACTACAGGCAATTTATCGTGGACAATTTACCTGACCTGCACATCTTTGGACAGTGGGAGGAAACCGGAGCACTCGGAGAAAACCCACGCAGACACGGGGAGAACGTGCAAATTCCACACAGTCAGTCAGTCAGTTAGTTGCCTGAGGCAGGAACTGAACCTGGGTCTCTGGCGCTGTGAAGCAGCAGGGCTAACCACTGTGCCACTGTACCACCGTGACGCCCCAAGTTTCACCGTTGTAAGTTACAGCAGGAAGGAAAAACGAACGAAAAAGACAAATGAGTTGATGTGCAGTGAACTTACTCCCTGTTTGATGTAACGGTGCAGAAAAAAACCTGAACAGTCAGAGGATCAGGCAGAGGGGTTTAGTCCTCAAAGGCTAATGGACTTACAACACATATAGACACACACATACACATGCACACACACAGAAAAGGAATCAGAATATATTGTCAAATGTTACTAACTTAAGGATAGAATCCTAAAATTAAAATGGAGAACCCAATAGGTCAGTGCAGAAGGGAAATGGGCCGAAGTGCACCACATTGTGTTACCTGTAGCATACAGTGTTATGGCTAGCACATAAACAAGCGGTCACCTAGGTGTGCAGAAGACTCAAGCTAAGGTACAGAAGCATTTCTAGTGGCCTGGAATGCACAAGGACGTGGTTTTCTTTTGTACATGATATAAAAGCAAATGTTATATAAGTAACAGGCAGTAATAAAACCAGCACCTTTCTTGCCAATTACTGCATTCGAAGAACATTTCACGTGGGTTATGTTTAATTGTGTAGCTCCCCTTCCTAAAATAGAAATGGAAAACTATATTTGCTGACAATAGTGAATATGTCTACCAGATTTCCAGAGGCAATTCCATTACGGAATGTTAAGATAAAAAAGGAGGTGGAGGGGTAAGTAGCTTTCTTTACTCGCTGTGGGCTAGGCAGTAAGATTCAGTCAGACCAAGGATCTCATTTTACTGCTCAGCTTTTTAAGGAAGTCATGGATAGGTTCAGCATGCAGCAGTTTAAATCAAGTGCGTCGGATCCTGAATCCCAGGGAGCCTTGGAAGGTTAGCATCAGACACATATTAATAGCGTACTGTTATGATTACACGAATGATTGGAAGAAAGGTGTCCAATTATATTTTTTTCCATTAGAGATACCCCAAATAAATCTACTCAGTTGACTTCCTCTGAGATAATATTCATTTGTGAAGTGAGAGGTCCTTTGAAATTAATTAAATATAAATTGACAGGACCGAAGTCGGAAATCTCACACTTGGATTCTGTGTGTACGGTGAAGGAGAAAGTAGATGGAGTCGGTGAGTTTGCTAAATAGTATCTGAAGAGCACAGCATAGAGTGAAGCAGGTGGCAGGTAAAAACTCTGAAACTTTGAAGGTTTCCCGTGGGGATGACGTATTAGTATTGCCACCAGTGGTAAGAAATCCCTTCAAAGCCAAGTTTCGTGGCCCCTTTCAAATAAAAAAAATGTGGAGTCAGTTAAGCTATCTAGTAAAGATGCTGGAGATGACAAAAATCTTTATCGAGTATTTCATATGGATGAATAACGCAGCAGCCACATTTAAGACTCAGGAACAGAGCTGTGGCCAAATGAACAAATTGTGCAGTTTATCTGTATGATGTAGTGATCATTAGCAAGTGATTGAAAGCTCACATGTTACAGTTAGCAGACCACGTTGAACGATTACAAGAAGCAAACGAGGTAATGACCTGAAAGGAAACAGAATTCGCGAAGGCAGAGGGGACGTTCTTGAACATTACATTGGACATGGAAGGTTGACCCCATGGAACACAAAGACGAAGGGCTTTGAGGAATTTCCACGACCATTCTCGAAGAAAGAGGTGCTTCGATTTTTGGAATTGAGTGGATTCTATCAGAAGTTTGTCCCAAACTTCAGCAGCGTATTGGCACCACTGATGGATTTATTAAAGAAGAGCACAGAATTGTGGTGGACCGAAAATGCCAGGAGGCATTTGAGAATTTTAAAGCAGGATTAATCACCGCACCAGTTTTAGCTACACCAAATATTCTGAAACCCTTTGAAAATTGTGTTTGATGCTCGGGAGATAGGGGCCAGATATGTATTGATACAGAAAGAGGATGATGGAATTGAATGGCTATTTGTCTACTTGTCGAAAAAACTCAATATCCACCAGAAAAAAAAATACAAAATCTCCATTATTGAACAAGAATGATTAAGTTTCACACTGGCCTGACAATATTTTAATGTGTATATGACAAACAAATTGTCGGAGATGGTTGTGGACAATGACAAATCTCTCACATTTTTTTGGAATAGTTAAACAGCAGAACATGAGACTATTTCATTGGAATCTTATCACACCGACTTTAAGCTTACAAATTGTACATGCTGTGGCTCCTACAATGTGATAGCAGATGGGTTTTCACGGATTTAAAGGAAAATGTATCGATATGATTTACCTTATTCCAGTGTTATAATGGTGTGCAGAATTAATATGAATGATATAACTGAGATTAATACTTTTGCAATTCATAAAATTGGGATTACGAATTAGAGGAAAAGAAATGTAACCATCTTTTCATTCTGCTGGTTTATTTTATTTTCTGAAGCGGGAAGATGTTATGAAGCCAAAAACATGTAGGGTACATTCAAACAGAACGATTTTTGCCGAATAGAAATTAATGCCACAGATGCCAGCTGACGGTCAAACGGTTCGACATGTCACCATTAGCTGAGAAATGGATACCTGAGTTTTGGTTGCTGTTTTGACAGCAATTCAAATGCAACACAAGAGTTTAAATAACGCTCAAGATACCAGAAGCCAAAAGAATTTGAATATTACTGTTTGGACACCTGGTAAGCAACCAAAGTATGAGAATTACTATATCATTGGGAGTAAACAAACCCAGCATTTTGAACACTGGAGGGAGAGCTACTGCCATCCAACAGCAGAGTAACTGCTGTAGAGCAGCAGTGCTAACTGGCCATCTCAAACACTCTCTGTCAAAGACACATGTTCATGTAAACCTACTTGCAATAAAAAATAAGACCCAGGGAGATCAGCAGCTGGAAGAGTGAACACAGCGGGGAAGATAGAGACTGTATGGTCTGGAGATTTTAATGTTTCATATGTGGGTTGTTGGAACAGCATATTTTTACAGAGTTGGGGTCAGATGTAAGTAGCTAAGAAAAGGGGGGCTTGTATTTGTGAATAGTTGTTGTTTAGTGTTCACTATTAAAGTTAAGAAACTAACTTGATAATTTTTGTTTAAATAGTGGACTATAGGAGACCTGTGTCGCACATTTTTTTTTCGCAACAGGGAGAGTCCTTGCACGTGTTCACAGTCACAGTCACAGTCACAAAATGATCCAGTCTCCAAAGGGAAGGAAACACTCGATTGGCCAGTCACAACTCCAGGGTGTTGGTGTACACCGCGTTCTCCTTCTCCAAGGACACTCGGGCTCGCTCATATTTTAAAAGATTACGAGGGGTGAGGCGAGCTTTTCTGGGTGTTTGGTTTTAATTAACAGAGGGGTTCGAGTCCACCTTGTAAATGTCCATCCACGTTAGCCCCATTTCCCTGCAGTTGGCCCATATCCTTCCAGTCCTTTCCTATCGACATATTTTCCAAATGCATTGAAATGTTGTTAATGTACACCCCCCCCCCCCCCCCGCCCCACCACCAACCACGTCTGCTGGCAGCTCATCCATGTACCAGCCCTCTGTGTAAAGAAGTGGCCATTTTGGTTCCCTTTTATTCCTTCCCCTCTAACCTTAAACTGATCCCCTCTAATCCTCGATTCTGTACACCTTGGAAAAAGACTGAGAGCATTAACCCTATCCATACCCCTCGTGATTTTATACAGCTCTATAAGGACTCCCTCATTCTCCTACACTCTAAAGAAAAGGTCCTAGCTTGTCCAACCTCTCCCTATAACTCAGACCATTTGGTCTTGGCAACGTCTTTGTAAATTTCTTCTGCACTCTTTCTAATTTAATAACATCCTCCCGATAACAAGGTTACAAAAAGTGAATACAATACTCCAAGTGCGGCCTTACCGAAGTCCTGTGTAACTGCAACATAAATTCCCAACTTCTATACACAATGTCCTGCTTAATGAAGGCCAATGTGCCAAAAGCCTGCTTAACTGCCCCGTCAACCTGTGACTCTACTATGAGAGAACTGTGCCTGTGAAAACCAATGTCTCTCTGCCCCTGCACCTCTTAAGACCCTCCCCTTCACCGTGAAACTCCTACCTTGATTTGAGTTCCCAAAATGCAAGACCTCACACATCTATATTAAATTCCATTTGCCATTTCTCGGCCCACTTCCCCACCTGATTCAGGTCCTGCTGCAATTTCTGATAAACTTCCTCACTGATCATGCCACCACTTATTTTAGTATCATCTGCAAACTTACTAATCATGCGTTGCATATTCTCAACTAAATCATAGATAACAAACAGCAATGGACACAGCCTTCAGTCTGACCATCATCCTTCTACGAAACTCTCTGCTTCCGACTATCAACCCAACTGTGTATCCAATTGGCCAGTTCCCCGAGCATTCCACGTGATGTAATCTTCCAGAGCAGCCTGCCATGTGGAACCTTATCCAAAGCCTTACCGAAATCCATAGAGACTACGTGTACTGCTCTGTCCTCGTCAATCTTCCTGGTCACTTCATCAAAGAACTGTAACAAATTTGAGAAGCATGATCTCCCACTCACAAGTCTATGCTGACCGCTCCGAATCAAACCCTGTGTAAGTAATGGGTGCATTCAATGGTATGCTGTCCTTCATTGTAAGATGATTCGAGTACCGAAGTAAAGCCATCTCCCTGCTGTTGTAGAGCCTGGCTGAGAGAGCATTTGGGGCACTCTGTACAGATTTGATCTTCTTTGTAAGGAATGGTATCCTTCCCACAGATGCAGATGGCGGTATCATGAGGGTAGAGTGAAGAACCTGAGAGTTTAATCTGCAGAGCTGTGAAATACGAAGAAATGGTGATGCTGAAACATGAGGTGTAGCAGGTGTATTTCCAAAAGACACATTGATAGGGTGAGAAATTCCATTCTTTACTCAGGATTGATTGGTGTGATTTATTGTCACGTGTACCTCAGTACAGGGAAACACTTTATTTATGAGCAGAGGAGGCAGATCATAGTAAGCATGGCCAGACAGATCATAGGGTGGAAATAGACTTGGACAGAGTAAGGCATACAGGTTATACTGCACAAGACAAGCAATCGACAAGATCAACATGAGCAAGATCAGCATTATGTGAACTTAGAGAGTCCATTCATCAGTATAACATGACTTTCCTAATAGTTTATATGCCTAAATTAACTCTCCCCATGTTATTGTGCAGTCGGCGTGTGAACCCTGTACTGAACGTCATGTTATTCACAATCCCCAACAGCAGCCACAATTCCTTCCATCTGAAACTGGTAGCCATTCCCACCAGCTTCCGCCCTACATAGAGAACACCAGGCTGGCTTCTCAGAGATGGAAGGTGCCCTCTTGAGACTTCACACAAGATATATGGCTTCCCTCCTCAATACTAGAAAACCACGTTCAAGTCCCACGTGTTTATCATGAGCAACGGAGCCACGAGGAACAACGTGGAGCAGTCTGTCTGTGCAGCCTCTGCCCCACTCGTTCATCATCTTCGAGCATCAATCTGGAGACAGTGAGGACTGCCGATGCTGGAGATTGTAGTAGAGAGTAGATTGCTGGAAAAGCACAGGTGGTCAGGCAGCTCCGAGGAGCAAGAGAATCCACGTTTTGGGCAGAAGCCATTCATCAGGAATCAGCATCAATTACCTCATTCTGTCCCTTTGGAAGTGCTTTGAGGGGGGAATGGCCTCGTACTGTTCCTGTGTAAGTGACGCAAGGTGCTGAATGGCCTCCTCCTGTTCCTGTATAAGTGACTTTAGGGGCTGAATGGCCTCCTTCTGTTCCTGTGTAAGAGACTGAAGGAACTGAATGGCCTCATCCTGTTGCTGTGGAAGTGGCTTTAGGGGCTGAATGGCCTCCTCCTGTTCCTGTGTAAGACACTCAAGGGTCTGAATGGCTTCTTCCTCTTCTGATTGGACAGGACCAAGGGCCTGATTGGGTTACCCCTGGTTCCTGTTTGACAGCTCAATGTACTGACAAATGTGATGATGCTGCAGGCTTTGAGAGGTTATTTTGTCCTGGTTTCTTTTCAGAGAGAGATTGAATGATCGTTACCAAACTGATTAGTTAAGACCACTGAGTAAACAGCTAAGGAGGCCTTGGGTTTATTTTAATGCAGCCTAAATGGGTGTGGCCAGCTCTCACAGGTTCCGATCTCTGGGTTTTGGTTTCCAAGTAGTATCAGAAACTGTTGGGGTCTCCACAGAGTTGGAAGCTTCAGTGACTATCTCCTGGGTGCTACTCTCTGAATTTTCTCTTGGTGCTGTTTTTAAGTCCTGGATTAGAGAAATGTTTGCGACAATCTGTGTCTGAATTTCCCTTTCTGCCAGGGGCTGTGTTTATGGGATTTTCCTATATTGGAACAGTTCATTAGTCATAGTTCATAGATTTGTTGTTCTGTTAACTTGTCTAATAGAATTACGTTTTTCTAAATTCCTCTTTCTTTGCTTTCATTTTATCTTTCAATTTTCAATAAATAGTGTTTAGCTTCACACCGAGTAGTTTGACCTGTCACATTGCATCTGGGACAGACACTTCACATTTCCTTTAAAGCAAAAAAAAAACAGAGTCTAGGCTACCGCTTCAAATATTTTCGAGGGGCTCTGGTGTGGTCCATCACACTAGACTCCCTCTCTTCCTGAGTAATAGGCTGGAGGCACTGAGTGGGCTGTCCCTGTTCTTCTCCAATCGTGTCAATGGGCTGAATGGCTTCCTCATATTGCTGTGAAACCAGCGTGAGGTACTGAATGAACTCTTGTTTTACTGTGGCAATGTGCAGTGTCAGGCAGTGCTGGTAGATGAATGTTACTGACACTTTAACAGCACAAGTCTCAATGGAGTCTGGGTCTTGCTGCACACGACACAGACTAGTTCAGGATCTGACGGGGGACAAAATGTTCTGAACATTGTGGAATCTTGAGCGACCATCCCCACTTCTGATCTTATGGTGGGGAGGGTGGGGAGGGGAGCCATTGATGTTTGTGAAGCTGTTTTTGAAGAGGAAACTACGCTGAGGATCTCGCACAGAGGTGACCCAGGACTGAGATGATGAACATCTTCCTTTGTGCCACGTTTGACTCCAAACACTGGAGAGTTTACTCCGATTCCCATTAAGTTCAGTTTTGTTAAGCTCCTTGATATCAACAGAAGTCAACCATTGCCTTGATATCAGGATCTGTCACTTTTACCTGATCCCTTGTCTCAACCTCTTTTGTTCATATCAATAAGCCATGGTATTGGAGCAGCAAGTGTTTTCTTCAAACAGGTGGGATTGAATGTCAGGATATCCCTTCTCAAGAGTGTTCGGGGAGCAAGATTTCTGAAAGTATTTGAAGAGGAGGTAGATGGATATTGACCTGACAGAGAGGTGTGGTCTATGAGGAATTGGGTTTGAAAGATGATTTGAGACCAAGAGCAGATCAGTCACGATCTTAGTGAAGGGCAAGGCAGGGTTGGGGCGTGAACAACATGCCCCTATTTCTGATGTTCTCACATTCTGTCATTGGAGAGTTAGTGGGTGTTATTTTCATGGATGTCTGTTCTGGAATATTGCTGTCAGGGAGGCCAGAGGAATTTGTGAGCCATCTCTGGGTGAGGTATAGGGGCTGTATTCTTAGTGAATCTGAGTCGAAACATGACCAACAAATGGAGCACAAGTTGCAGATAGGGCAAGCTCTGTAAAGAGAGATGAGGGGACACTTTCATACCTGTGCCTGGATTTTCCAATTGCATTTCCCAAATCACTTCAAAGCGTGTGTGACAGTCTTGAGAGGCTGAATTTTCTCCTCTGTTTCTGTGCAACAGATTGTAGGAGTAAGTGGCCTCCAACCTCTCCTGTCTAGCAGGTATGCGGGGCTGGATGGAATACAGAAACATGGGACTGAGAAGCAGGAGTCGGACATTAGATACTTTGAGCCTTCTTCACCAGGCACTAAGATTGTGGACTCAGCCCCACTTTCCTGTCTGTATACTATTACCCGTGACTCACTTCCTGTCAAATATATAACTAAACAGCTTTCAATCCATGTGAACATAGAGGCACGATAAACTTCCAGTGAAGAGAATTCCCACTTGAAAGGTCCTTTCAGAATATTTCGCCATCCCTCTTATAGAATCTGACAGTCATGCAGAATCGAAACAGACCCGTTAGTCCAATCTGTTCACTCTGATCAGATATCAAATCTGACCTAGTCCCATTTGCCAGCATTTGGCCAATATCCCTCCTCTTTCAGATACATTTTAAATGTGCGATTTTAGCCACCTTCACCACTTCCTCTGATAGCACTTTCTGTTCACGCACCACTCTCTGTGTGAAACATTTACCTTCAGGTCCATTCTAAATTATTTGCCCTTTCCCTTTCAACCTCTGCCCTCTTGTTCTGGACTTCCCTCTCCTGGGTTGCAAAACATGGCTGTTCAGAATATCCATGCCTCTGATGATTCTATCAACCTCTATAAAGTCACCCTTCGACCTCTGACACTCCAGGGGGAAACACCTCAACCTAATCCACCTCTCCCTGAAGCTCAAACCGAGTTGCATGCAGTATTCTTAAAGTGGCCTCACCAACTTCCTGTTCAGATGCAACACCTCCTATAATCAATGCTCTGACTGATTAAGACAAATGTGCCAAATTTGTTCTGCACCACTCTGTCTACCTGCGACTCCACTTTCAAGGAACTATGTGCCTACAACCCGATGACCCTTTGATTAACAACACGCCCCAGGACCTTACAATTAAGTGTATAATTTCTGCCCTGATTTGCCTTCCCAAAATGCAAAACTTCGTATTTATCTAAATTAAACTTCATCTGTCCATCCATGCCTCTTTGTTCCATCTAATTGTGGTGTCGTTGTACTCTGAGACAATCTACGACACCACCTTTCTGATGTAATCTGTAACCTAACTAACTATGGCCCCTATATTCGCATCTAAATCCTTGACAGAAATGATGAAATGCAGTGAAGTCAGTACTGATTCTTACAGCACACGACTGCTCACAAACCTCCAGTCTGAAAAATACCCCTTTTCATTCAAGCCAATTGTGATGAGCTTCCTCTGTATCTCGTGTGACCGAACCTTACTCATCTGCCTACCAATCGGAATGTTGTGAACACCTTACTGAGGTCCATGTAGACAATTTCTACCAAACTGCCTTCATCAATCTTCTTTGTCACCTCTTCATAAAACTCAATCAAATTAATGAGACATGATTTCCCATGCAGAAAGCCACGTTGATTACCCCGATCAGCCCTTGCCTTCCCAAATGCATGAGCTGAAAAATGTGTTGCTGGAAAAAACACAGCAGGTCAGGCAGCATCCAAGGAGCAGGAGAATCGACGTTTCTGGCATAAGCATGTATGTAAATCCTGTCCCTCAGAATCCCCTCCAACAACTTACCCACCACTGACATCAGGCTCACCGGTCTACAGCTCCCTGGCTTTTTGGGTCACTGTTTCCTTTTGGGTCACTGTTTCCACTCCTCCACTGCTCACAACACATGTCAAATGTAACCAGGTTTGTGATATTGCCGATGATAACGTTCTCAGACCGGGTCAGGGTCAGTTTTAGCAACCAAGTAAGGCTAGTTTCTTTAATCTGCTAAAATAGCACGTTTATGTTCCAGAGCAATATTACTCAAACTATGGTGGAAAGATGAATGGCAAACTGTTTGGATATTGCAAATACAGAATCGACATTTCCCTTTCTAAACACACACACACACACACACACACACACACACACTCTGCAATTTCAAGTTGAACGCATTTTGTCCATATATTCTAATAACTCATGACAAAAGGAAAAATTGAGAGATTGTTCAAAATGTTATTCTGCTTCTTAAGATATTCTACTCACACAAGCTGCTAGCAATGGGATTTCATCCTGGAACAGTTGGATTTGGCTGAATTCCCTTTACATTAGGCAGTGAAGAGATTCCAATGAATTCTGGCCAGGGATCGCCCAAGGGTATCACAGTGTCTCAGTGGTTAGCATCGCTGCCTCACAGCACCAGGGACTTGCGTTCAATTCCAGACTCGGGTTGCATATTCTCCCCTTCTAATGGTTGCTCCAGTTTCCTTCCACAGCCCAAAGTTGTGCTGGTTAGATGGATTGGTCATGATAATTTGTCCGAAGTGTTCAGGGGTTTCTACGTTAGATGCATCGGTCGGGGTAACTGTAAGGGAGTGAGCCTGGGAAGGTTGGTATGGACCTTTTGGGCCGAAGGGCCTGTTTGCACATTGTAGGGATTCTATAAAAATAGCGATGGTAACGATGACTGCAGATTTTTTGTTATAGCTCCCACACATTGCTGTGATGACGAACAATGAAGGAGAGAGAGTGTAATCGGCCGTTCCTTCTCAGGCTGGTTACATTTTCTCCCTCTCTGAGCTGAATCACACAGTAATGTCATCCTCTCCCCAACTGGACCATGTGAGGTCTCCTTGAACATTGCCCAAACTATGTCTCCATCACATTCTCTGTTCCATGTAGGTGCATCATTGCTGCTGTCATACACAGTGACATATCCTGAGCAGAAAATGGCCTTGGTCTATGTCAAGATATGTTTATATGTCGCTGCGTCATTAAAAAATAAAATGTTTAATGTATTCAGAATATTGTGTAAAAATGAATGCATTTTTCAACAAATAGAGAAATTGCTGGAAAACCTCGGCAGGTCTGTCAGCATCCAGATGCCTTTTCCATGCTGTATTTGTACCAGCCTCCACCACTTCCTGTGGCAGCTCATTCCACATGCACACGTCAAAACCTTTTTCCTCTCAATTTCAACCAATGCCCTCGAGTTTTGGACGCCCCTAACCTGGGCAAAAACCCTGACTACTCACCCTATCCATGACCATTTTGATTTTATAAACCTTTACTGCTGCGAAATGTGACTCCAACCAACACGAATGGCTGTGCTTCAAATCATCCTGGGCCTAAATTCTGAAATGCAATACTGACACCTCTTCCTTCTCCATCAGGTCACAATTCTAAATCCATTTTAATCAGTTTGTACAGGTGTGTTATGAAAGACTTCTGTGGGATTTGCACCCAGACCTTTGTGCCCGGAGGTAGGGACACTAGCACCACTCGGCAATACCCATAAAGCTGTAACATTATTCTCCTGTGTGTTTGTTCATCAGCCTGTTCTGACATGCTGGGACATACATCTTCAACAGGCAGGACTTGAATCCAGACCTTCTAGTCTAGAGCTTGGAACACCACCACGCACGTTCAGGAATCAAATCCAGACCTCTGGCTCAGAGGCAGGGACATTACCCACGACACTACCATATCAAGATTTTGGGTCATATTTTAGTGTCCACATTCAGCTCGGTGTGGATTTATTATAATCAGGTTACCATTACTGAATTACACAAAACACTTTGTATTGTTAAACAAAGGCAAAATATTTGTCTCAACTCTAGGATGTTGAGTATATGTGATTCGTGGTGCTGGAAGAGCACAGCAGATCAGGCAGCATCCGGGGAGCAGTAAAATCGACGTTTCAGGCAAAAGCCCTTCCTGATGAAGGGTTTGTGCCCGAAACGTCGATTTTACTGCCTCTCGGATGCTGCCTGAACTGCTGTGCTCTTCCAGCACCACGAATCCAGAATCTGGTTTCTCGAATCTACAGTCATTGTTTTTACTTTGTTGAGTGTACGTGCTGTGTCATCGAAGGTAACTATGAACAGCTTTAATCGCTGTTATCTGGCGTCTGCAATATTAGGGAAAGAAATCCAGCAGACACACTCTGCACAATGAAGGGTCTCGAATAGATTTTCATTACTGAACACCAGAGAAGGAAAAAGGCCAAAATTTCTGGCCCCAAAAAACCGATCAGTATTACCCAACTATCACGTGTGACTGCCTTCTTCCTAAAACCATGAAATGATACCAGGCGCTGATTACTGTCCAGCCTCTCCTCCTCACTGACTGTGTCTGCAATCTGTCCCTCCTCCCCATAACCAAACAAGGCAAACCAAGCTCAGGGTCTTTGTGAAAATCAAGGCCGGAGTGTGCAGGCAAACTGGAGAGGGGGAGGGAATTTAAAATTAAACGGGGAAGGTGAGGTGGCAGTAATGTCACACACTGTGCTGAGGAATGTCAGATGGAGTTTAGTTTGGATTAATGCGAGGTATTGGATTTGGTAAATCAAACAAGAGGAGGACCTATACAATTAAAAGGTGGGCCTTTGTCAGTGTTGTAGAACAGAGACCTAGACGTTCAGCATCCCCATTGCGTGAGGCGGGGTGGGTAAAAACCCTATCAAGTGTCATTGGCACTTTGGATTTTGTTTCGTTCTTTTTGATGTTTTTAGCTTTGAAAAGTTTTGAGAGCTTGTTCGTTGCAGTAGTTTTAGTTTGTACAGATTTAAGGCTCGATGAGGCTTTTGTCATTAATGCTCAGCGATGTGTAATTCGATATGAAATTCTCTAGAGTCCAAATGTTGCTGCAGTGTGTTATGGATAATGATGTGCTTAAACGGTGTACCTGGAACATTAAGGGGGGGGGGGGCATCTGCCAGTTAAGAGGAAAAATATACTTTCTCGTCTTAAAAAAGAGAGAATTGTCCTATTGAAGGAGATGCACCTTGATGACAAGGAACATTTGATGTTACAGCAGGGCGGGTTTGGTCGGGTATATTTCTCGTCTTTTAATACTAAGAGTGGGGGAAAAGTCATAATGGATAGGAAGAATCTTCCATTTAAATTACTAGATTGTATTAACACCCATGGAAGGATCATAATCCTCAAAGTCTTGAACTACGGGAATTAATACAGTATTTTAAATGTTTGTTGCCACCCGGTGCACCCTCTTAAAATCCTGGTAGATGCATTTTCCAAATTCAGTTATCTTGCATCATGGCGCATTATTGTAGAAGGAGATTCTGACTGTCTTATCGCCCCACGATGGACAGAATGTCCAAAGGTCCCTCAATACCCTCGTTATAATGTCAGCAAGTTATGGATGTGTGTCTAGAACTCGAGCTGGTGGATGTCTGGAGGCAGATCTACCTCACAAGTGGGGATTTTATTTTCTTCTTTAACCCACAGAAATGGCACACGAGGGTTGATCTCTTCTCCATCCCTGCAACAATCTTAGATTCGGTGGCATCCTACACAATTGGAAATCTTACCCCAACATACCTGGCCCAGAAGTGGGATAAAAGTCATATAAAATTATGATGTATGCAGATGGCCTTATGTTTTTGTCAAATCCCGCAATTTCAGCAACTCACGTGATGCAATGCAATAATTCGCTTGTCGCCTTTTCGGGTTTTAAGATTAATTTTACAACGTTGGAGGCCATGTCTATGGGAGGTCTTGGGGAAATAACTGAATGAGGGCAAATCCTGGTTTCCTTTTAAATGGTCACGGGGGTGTGGGGGGGCGAGGTTCTCTATTTCAGTATATTCATTACATCCGTCTTTGATCATTTATTGAACGTGAACTATGTCCATTTGTTTGATAAGGTTAAACAAGACCTTCAAAGATGGGAGGCACTTCCAATTTCTTGGCTAGGTCGGATAGCTCTTATTAAAGAATGTCCTTCCTCATTTACGATACGCCGTGGGAATGCTTCCTTTGATATTTCCCCCATAGGTATTTAGGTGACATAATGGCTGGTTTAGCTCTTTTATTTGGCAGCATAAGGGACTCTTTCTCAAGCTAACCAAATTGCAACTACCCCACAGATTGTGGGGAGTGGATCGCCCAGATAAAAGCTATCAATTAAGCTCTTTTTTATCCTATGTTAGTGCCTGGGCTGCTGAGGACTCGGCGTCAATACTGTGAGATATTGAATCCGATGAGATAAAGTGAACCTTTATTAGTCTGTTCTTCTTAGCTAAATTGACAACATTTATGAAGTATTGTCATAACCCAATAATTATCAATATCGTTAAAGCATGAATGACAATGCGTCAGATCGAGGGCAATACATCCAAAACCATGTTTCTTACCCCTATAATTGGTATACTGGGTTGTCATCCAGGGTTAATGGATTCCAGGTTTAAACTGTGGGCAGGAAGGGCTGTAAGTTGCTTGAGTGATTTAGAATTAGTAGAATCCCTACAGTGTGGATACAAGGCCTTGGGCCCTGCAAGTTCACTTCGACCTTCTGAAGAGTAACCCACCCAGACCCATTCCCCTACCATCCTATATTTACCTGGACTAATGCCCAAACCTACACATCTCTGAACACTATGGGTGATTTATCAATGACCAATTCATCTAACCTGCACATCTTTGTACTGTGGGAGGAAACCCACACAGACACGGCGTGAATATGTTAACTCCGCACAGCCAGTCACCCAAGACCACAACCAAAGCCGAGACCCTGGTGCTGTGAGGAAGCAATGCTCACCACTGAGCCACCACGTCTTATTTGATGGAGAAACAATGATACCATTTGATCAAATAACTCGTACGTATGGACTACCTAGTAGAGACCACTTCTGTATTTTTATCCAGATCAGAGATTTGATTTAAAAAAACACACTTTTACCACACTCTTACAGATCCGATAGAGAGATGTGGGCGCTTATTGTTTAGAATACACGCTCTGTCAGTACCCTTTATCATTAGTTGGAGAGTGTCCACTCAGACGAGACTGTACAGCTTTGTAATGTATGCGAGAGATTTGGGGGTTCAGGCCACTTCGGAGACATATTTGTGAAAAAGCCCGAAGGATTTTGATTTGTAATAGGACCCATACCATGCAGTTGAAAATTCATCGTAGGGTCTATCTGACCCCAAATTGTCTCTCAAAATGCACAGTGGGATGATCTTTAGCATGTACTAAATGCAGTATGACTACAGGCACTCTTACTCATTGCTTGTGGTCCTGCTGCAGACTCATCTATATTGGAGCACTGTGTTAGCTGTGGTAGAGTGGGTAATGCGGACTGAATTGGAGATGGACTTGGTTTCTGTTTTCCTGGGCCTGCCCAGGGTACTTTCCACAGATGCACATGGGGAAAAAAAATACATCCTTACATTCCGTAATTTCCGTGCTAGGAAAAATATTCTGTTGTGTTGGATGTCTGAACTCCCAGAGAGGAAGAATTATGAACATAAAAATGTGTATCAGTTAATGCTCTTGATGAACGAGAGCTATCCTTTTGTTATGCTGAGCTGAATTATTTATTCATTATTTATTGTTTAGTTTTGTTTTTTTCTTCTGTCTGTGTAGTGTTTTAACTTGTTTTGTATGTACATGCAATTGGATGTAATTTTTTTCAGTTATTTGAGTTGTGTTGTTATTGGTTTATTATAATATTACAAATCTCTTTTTAATTTTTTTTAAAAATTAAAATGCTAACATTGATAGAATACAGTCCCAAAAAACTCTCATTAGTGAGACCACTCATGGTGGTTTGTCCTGAGGATCACCACATCTCGGGTGATGGGGTGAGGCTGAGAGAGTGTCCCCTTCTTGGTAACCTCTGTCAGTGTGAGGAACTGAACCTGCACTGTTGGCCTCCCTCTGCATCAAAACCAGCCGTCCTGCCAACTGAGTGGGAGGCAGTGCAACTGTTACAGACAGAAACAGTCACAGACAAAGGGTAAGAGAAACATTCATAATAAGGAAAGTGGTATAGTTCAGATAATGGTCAAGATAACGCCTGAGGGTAAAAATGTTCTCTGCTCGAAATTGTATTTGAAATAAGGCGTGTTTAGAATTTGTTTTTGGTTTAATATCATTAAGGTGAGTCAAGTGACTCTTTAGCGTTACACACTGGGACACTGCCATTTTCCTGAAACTGGGAAATATTTGGAACATTATCTGGAACATTTTATAATCTGCATTCTCCTGAATATTCTATGACTGTGTGGTATGTATTGCAAAGGAGAGAGAGAGAGAAGGTGTTGCATGCAGTAGTGAGAGTCGGGGATCATAAGCCTTGTTCAGGGATCGGTGCCATAACAGATATACAGTGAGTGTGAGGGAGCAGACAGAATACGGTGACCCTTATCCTGACAGAGCGGAGAAGGTTATTGATGCTTGTCCTGTATTGCTGGACATTTCTTCAGACCTCAAATACTGCACTGAACTCGGTAGTGAGCAAAGACCATGCTCGGTCGGTCTGGTGGAGTGGCACCCTCTGGGATGGGAATGTTCCGCCTCTGTACTCACCCATCCAATGTGCTCACCGTGCTCTATCAACAAACCATGGTGTAACTGCCCCTTATCTACCAATCTGCCATTTCCCTGCCTTTGCTCTGCATCCATCTAATCCTTTCCTATCTGTATTTATCCAATTACCTTATCAATATTGTTAGTGTGCCCACTTCAACCACTTCCACTGGCAGCTCAGTCTAATTTGCCAGTTCACCTTGGATATCATGCGATCTAACCTTCTAGAGCGGCCTACTATGTGGAACCTTATCAAAGGCCTTACTGAAATCCATATAGAATATGCATACATCCCTGCTCTCATCGACCTTCCTGGTCACTTCCTCAAAAATCTCTAACAAAATTTGTAAGGTATGATCCGCGAGGCACAAAGCCATGCTGACGGCTCCAAGTCAAACTGTGTCTTTCCAAATGCATGCACATCTTATCTCTCAGAACCTTCTCAAGTGGTTTACCGAAAACAGGTGTGAAGCTTACTGGTCTATATTTCCGAGGCTTTTTTTGCAGCCCTTCTTGAATAAGGGAACAACATTTTCTACCGCCCAGTCTTCCAGGATCTTGGTCCCTGAGCTTTTTTCTCTCGCCTCTTATAGTGTTCTCAGATATATCTGGTCAGGACCAAGAGATTTGTCTGACTTTGTGCATTCTAATATGTCCAACAGCAACTCTACTGTGATATGAACAGTACCAAGATATCACAACTAACCTCCTAAAGGTCAAACATCTTCATGTCTTTCTTCATGATAAACACAGAGGGGAAATTGAGGACTTCACCCATCTCTTGAGGTTTTACGCATGCATGCCGGTTTTGGATTTTAAAGCATCCTATTCTCTCTCTAGTTGCTCTTTATCTTTACTATACTGAATTTGGACTCACTCTAATCTTCTCAGCCAAGACTACCTCATACCCCCTTATGGCCTTGCTGATATCCTTCTGCAGTAACCTCCTCTATCCCCTGTATACCTCCAGGGATTCCCTTGATACGAGCTGCCTGAACATGAGCCACGCCTCCTTTTTTCTGGTCAAAGCCTCAATATCTCTTGACATCCAGAGTTCTCTCTTCCAGTCTCACATAACCTTCGGCCTCACAGGAAAATGGAAACCTTGAATTTGAGCTATCTCACTGTTAAAGCCCTCCTACTTGCCCGGGATCCTTTTACCTGGAATCAAACTACTCCAATCATCCCCTGCAATCCCCTGTCTAACTCCGACAACATACGCCTTGCCCCAATTTAGAACTTGAATCTGTGGACCAATTTTGTCCCTACCCCATTGGATATTATCTCAGGTATTACAACTTTAAATACTGGTGTGATACTCGCCTTAATCAGAACTATTGGTATTTAAACTGTTTCCATTTACATCTCTATATCGCAGTGATTTTCACATCCATGACACCCCTTGTCAAGTCACAGTGGAGTTATGGAGCTGTAAATGGATGGGAGCTGCATATCCTGTCACTTCCAACATTGGCTGCAAGTTTCCCCACACTGGGCAGTGATCTAACACAGTGTTACCGAACAATGCAACAGCCTGGGTTTACATATGAATGAACCAGTGCGGACTGCACAGCTCCCCACGCTGGACATATAGCCCAGGATTATAGATCAGCATTGGTGTGGACTGCACAGAGTTCCATTCTGGACATTGCTGGGTTGTATTCTGCAGTACGCTCGCTTTTTCTACACAGTGCTCCATCCTGAAAGTATAATGGACGGGCAGGTTATGTGAGTTGGATTGCGAATGTGAGGGAACTAAACATTTGGCTAAACCTTGATTTTATGTTTTCATTCTTGTTATTGGACCCTTCAAATCCAGACTCATCCGGTTCGACCCGGCCCTCTGGATGAGTCATGGTGACTGTTGTTACAGCATCTGAGTCTGCAACATGACCAACAAATGGAGCAGAGTCTGCAGAGAGGATAGTCTCCGTAAAATGGAATGAGAGAATCACAATCAGATAAGTCGTGGTCTTAGTGAATGTTGGGGCAGGATTGTGTGGACCACGAATGCAACTTGTTCATATATTTGTGTTTGTTCCAAGCAAACTCCCCTGGTCTCCCAGTGTCCCATACTGGTGGGGAGTGAGACACCTCCTCCTGTTCCTGCGTAACAGGATCCTCGGGCCTCACTAGGCTCCAGATTTCCCTGTGTCCAAGTTTCGAGCAGTTGAATGACTCCCTCCTGGTCCTGTGTCCCAGTCTCGAGCAGTTGAGTGACTGTCTCCTGATCCCAAGTTTGTGAAAATAGATGTCCTCCTCATGGTCCTGAGTAACAGGCTCCAATAGCTCTGTGCTCACCCGCTGCTCCTATGGAATGGAGGGGAGGGACTGAATGGCCTCTTCCCATTCTTTACAGCTTTTCTTGACTAAAGGCCTTTCCCCTGTTTCTGTTAAACACCATCAAAATCTGAATGATGTATTTTTGTATTTGACTGTCAGTAATTGAGCAAACCAGCTGACTGACAGAATTCAGAAGCTGAATAGCCTCCTCCTGTTCCCATGTTAAACACTCAAGGGTCAATAGACTCTCAGAAATGTCTAGCATGGAAAAAAGATCCTTTGGTCTGGTCATCCATTCCAACCAAATATCCTAAATTAATCTCGTCTCCCTGCCAGCACTTGGCCCATCTCTCTAAACACTTCCCATGCATGTATCCATCCAAATGCCTTTTAGTAGGTGTAACTGTACCTGCCTCCACCACCTCTTTTGGCTGTTCAATCCATACACGCAGCAGACTCTGTGTGAAAATTTTGACCTTCACGTCCCTTTTTATATCTTTCTCCTCTCACCTTAAGCCTTTATATTCTATATTTGGAATTGTCTATCCTTGGAAAATACATTGAGTGTTTACTTTTTCTATGCCCCTCCTGATTCTATAAACTTCTTTAAGGTCCACCCTCAGCCTCAACACTTGAAAATAGTCCCAGTCTATTCAAACTCTCCCTGTAACTCCAACCCTCCAACACCTGAAACATTCTTTTAAATATCTTCTGAACCCTTTCAAGTTTGACAACATCTTTCCGGCAGCAGGGTGACCAGAATTGAAGGCAGTATTACAAAAGTGGCCAAACCAATGTCCTGGACAGTTGCAACATGTCATGCAAACGCATAGACTCAAAGCACGGACCAATAAAGGGAAGGTCACCGAGTGCCTTCTTCACTACGCTGTCTATCTGTGACGGCACTTTCAAGGAACGGAGAACCTGCACCACAAGGTGCCTCACAGGGCAGCGATCGGGGTTTAATTCCATCCCTTAATGACTGGCTGTGTGGTGTTTGCACATTCTCCCCGTGTCTGTAAGTTTCCTCCGGATGCTATGTTTCCCTCTGACAGTATAAAGATATACAGGTAAGGGTAGGTTGGCCATTCTAAATTGTACATAGTACCCTTGGATGTGAGGGCAAGGTGCATTTGCCATGGGAAATGCAGGCTGAGAGGGATAGGGTAGGGCTTTGCCCATTGGTATACTGTTAAGAGGGACGGTGTGCCCTCGATGGGCCGAAAACCCTGTTTCCAAACTGGAGGGATTCTATAATTTCTATGGAGTTCTCCTTGATTGGCAACTTTCAACAGGATCCTACCTAAATGTCTGGCCTTGATTTTTCTTGCCAAAATGCAACACCTCACATTTATCTAAAATAAACTCCATCTGCCTCTCCTAAGCTCACCTAATTAAGTTCCTATTATATTCTGAGAGATCATTCTTCACTGTCGACCACACCACCAAATTTGGTATTACCTACAAACTTACTGACAATACTTCATATACTCAAATGTAAATGATTTGTATCAGTGACAAAAGGCAGTGGACACACTATTGATCTTTGTGGCACGCCACTGGTCACATGTCTCCAAGTTTAATGAACAAATGCCAACTCTCACACCCTGTCTCCGATATTCAAGTAAAGTTTGGACCTAGATGGCGAGTTCTCCCTGGATCCTAGCCAGCCTAACTTTGCTAACCAGTCTACCATGTAGAACATTTTGGTTTTCTTACTGAAATCCATGAAGACAGCATCCATTGTCCTGCCTTCATCAATCATCATCTTCACTTCCTCAAAAAATTCCACCGAGTCAGTGAGACGTGATCTCCAGTGTACAAAGCCCTCATCAGTCCTTGTCTTTCCAAATGCATACACATCGTTTACCTCAAAATCCCCTCCAACAATTTAGTCACCATTGACGTCAGGCTCACCGATCTATAGTTTCCTGGGTTTTCCTTAATTTCTGAAATAATGACACTCTGTTAGCAACCCTCCAGTCTTTTGCTAGCTCACCTGTGGAAATCAATGTTACAGATATATCAGCAAAAGGCTGAGCAATTTCTTTCCTAGCTTCTTACAATATTCTGGAATAGAACTGATCAGGTCCCAGGGATTTGTTCACCTTTATATGTTTTAAAATGTCCAAAATCTCCTTGTAATATAGATACTTTTCAAGATATCACTATGTATTTCTTCATTCTCTCGCTCTTGTAACCTCTTCTACATTAAATACTAGGAAAAATACTTGTTTAGTATCCCTTCCATCTCCTATGGTTCCACACATACGTAGCCTTACTGATCTTTCAGGTGCCCTATTCTCTCCCTAGTTAATATTTTGCAATTAAAGGATGTGTAGAGTTGCTTCAATGCCTCGTTAACACGATTTCTAAAGCCATCTCATGTCCACATTTTTCTGGCCCAATTTCCCCATTGACTATCCACTTGCTGCCCTTATATACCTCTCGGGATTTACTTGATCTCAGCTCTGTTTACCGGACATATGCCTCCTTCCTTATCTTGACCAGAGCATCAATATATCTAGCCATCCAGCACTACCTGCACCCATCACCCTTGCCCATCTCACTAATAGGAACACGTTGGCTCTGGACTCTCTGAAACCAGGTTTTGAGGCCTTGCATTTTCCAACCATCCCTTTACCTGTGAATAGGGTATTCCAATCTGCCTTTCACAGGGCTCGCCGAACACTTCCAATATTGGCCTTGTTCAAAGTTAGGATTTTAATGTTTACATCAGGTCTTTCCTATTCCACAACTAGTTTAAAACTAATATTCATGTGTAACAGACTTGAAAGTTAAATAAACATTTCCTGCGCGTCTGTAACAGGCTGGAGAGGCTGAATGGCCTCCTCCTGTCCCTCTGTAATAGACTGAAGAGGCAGAATTACCTCCTCTTGTCCCTCTGAAATAGACTCAAGATGCTTCATGGCCTCCTCCTGTCCCTGTGTAACAGATCCGAGACATTAAATGAGACAACAACCCATGGATTACGAGCAGCTGTTAATCTATATATAATTGAGGTCTATTACTTCTCAGTTACAGAAACACAAACAACACAATGTACTCCAGGTGCCCTCTCAGTCACACTTCATACAGCTGCAGTGACACATCTCTTTGTTTTGAATGATTCTTTCGGCAAAATGTGCCAATATTCCAGCTTTCCACCTTTTCAAGTAGCAACAGGCTAATATGGGATGAATGGCCTTCTCTTATCCCTCTGTAAGAGGCCCATAGGGACAGAATTGCTTCGGCCTGTTCCTGAGCAGCAGTCTCAATACTCTGTCTCAAGGATTTGACAACAGGGCACTTAAAACGAGGAGGAGCCTCACACTGGTCAAGAAGTACCGTACTTTGTGTTCAGGTATCGAGAAAATTGACCACCCGACGTTTTTTTATTTCCGCTGACCTGTTATTTTATAACTGCCTCCTTTCATAAACAGAGTGGAACATATATAGACCCCTGTTAATACTCTCATATGCAAGTTAATAAAAAGATTTAAAAGATTTAAAGATTTATGATCCATCCGTCAGCAACCCTCATCCATTCCATCCAAAACCAGGAAATGAAAAGTGATGTTTTTAACAGGTTAACTGAGCCTATTTGTTCAGTAAGTGTGATTAATGCCCATCTCCATGGATTCCAATTATGCCAGAGGAGGATTTCCATCTTTTAATGATAAATGGGCGTCTTTCAATGTGTTATTCCATAACATGCGTGGGAGCATCACCAACAGCACTGACAGGGATCAGCAGATTCAGAAAGAGGGGTGGAGAGATCAGAATCTGAGAACATTAGACTGGAATGTTCCAACAATGGATCAGAATCTGAAAATATTAGACTGGAATGTTCCAACAATCGACAGGAGTTTATCCAATTATGTTTGGCGTCTTTCTGCATTTTATTGGTGGTCATTATCATCGCAGATCTATTACGCTCTTCTCATTATTCAATACTTTTATTATCACTTCCTGGTTATCGTTGGTGTTCCTGGTGAGTGTCACTGTCCAGATTTTGTTTTCTATAAACCAGTTATGACTGTATTACTGTTCTTTCATCTCGTCTACACATCTTGTCACTATTATTGTTCCTGTTGAATCTCTCAATCCAGATATTCACTGTACAGACCACTACTAACTACATTAATGAAGGTGTTCAATTCCTGCCTCCCTCTCTGCTCTGACAGTGTTACTCACCGGTCTCTATGTTGATCTGTTCAGTTTCAGGGGAGATCCACAATGCATTGTATCATTGCCTTTGCTGTTAAGAGCATAGAGGTCACCGTCTACTGTTCTGGTTACAAACTCCCACTTCCTTCCACTGTTTCCACCCCACCCCTGGCCACTATCTGCAGCTGAAGCAGACAAGTCACAACTGTGGGAGATCCCTTTGACTATGACCTGATTCTTGACACCATTCCCTGACCATTTCTAATTTGAAATACTCACCACCCCAGAATATATCTCACTGGTTTATTCCATCTGCTGTTTGAAGCTTGAGCTATGAAGTACAGGCTTAATGAAGCCAATAATCTGCTGCTGACGGTCCCGGCTTCAAACCTGCCGAAGCAAATCTGATTCGAACTCACGCCAAACTCCCATCCATCTGTCATTCATGTGCACGCTGATGTATATTGCTGTTGTGTCTGGCAATGACTTTATTTTAACATTCTCAAACAGTTTATCTCATCTGTTCATGAAACTTCCCTCGTTCTCTCTGTTGATGAACAAAAAGCCTGCCAGTTGTCCGTATTTAAAATAATTTCCTCCATGTGTGTTCCTTCACACACATACACACACACACACACACACACACACACACACACACACACACACACACACACACACACACACACACACACACACACACACACACACACACACACACACACACACACACAAACCTTCCCATTGCAAGCATTACTCTGATGCGAGGATAGTTAGCATATGATCGTAAAGTTTGCAATACTCTCTACGCTGGGCCGATAGTGCAGTTTACGGATCAACACACTAGCATTGTCTGCACAGGTCTCCATGCTGGGCTGTCATCTTGTCCCAGTTTATGTTGTTTGTGGTGTTCTGTGAAGCAGATTGAGAATTTGATGTAACAAACCATTCCAGCTGATCTGACAATGCCTTTATTTAATATTCTCATTCTTGTCATTTTACTCACGAAGATCTCACTTCTCCAGTTAGTCCCACTGCCCTGTCTTTTTCCACATATTTCCACAACATCTTTTCAGTTAATTAACTGTCTGTTTCTGTCTTTAATGTGAATCTCTCTGTCCCTCTGTATCTTTCCCTGGCCTTGGGTTTTGGCTCCCTCGTGTATCGAGTGCTGGCATTGTGTAGCTCAGAAATACTGAAATGGTGTGTGTCAAGCTGTTGTTGACTTTCTGGTCTGTCCCATGTGACGGTCCATAGACAGGAGTGTTTCAGAATGTATGAGACAAATCCTTCTAACTTTGTCTGTATCTGTGGTTGCCCCTCTCAGGTGACCTTGCGATAAGTAACATGAGGAAGCCCACTGAGTGGAGGACCAGGCATCTTAATTGCCTGACAATGCTGTCACTTGTTAAATAAAACGTTAACTTCTCTTTTTTTTTTCGTAAGAGGTCTTAAAGACCAAACTGCCGACTGAAAGCAGCTGAAGTAAATAACTTACGGGGCTTTTAGGGTTTTTAAATAAATAGTAGTAACAATGGCCAGCTCACACAGACCAGGCTTTCTAGTTTGTTTTTTCTTGTCGCTGTAACAATCACCAGGTGCTTGGGGTCCCCGAGGGGTTGGAAGTTTTAGTAAATTATCCCGAGCTGCTACTCTCTCTAAAGCCTCACTTGATGGTGTTTCCCCCTGGTTTGGAGAACTGTATGTAAGAATGTATGTCTGAATGTTCCTTTTTGTTATGGGGTGTGTTTCGGTGATGTTAATAGATTGAACAGTTGATTTGTAGAACGTACTGTATCCATTATTCGGGTTAGTTTTCCAATAGTTAAGTTATTCTAAATTCCTCTTCATTTTGTATGGATTTTCATTAGAGGATATTGAGGTTGAGCAACCCAATGGTAGCCAAAGGCCTGATCAGGATCTGTTTAAATACATCCAGGCTTTATCTAAATTTGATGAGAATGATGGGGGGGGGGCTTTTTAATTTCATTTCAGAAAGTGGCTAAACAAATGCAGTGGCCAGAGAACATGTGGATTTAGTTTATCCAAACAAAGCTGATAGGTATTTGCATCCCTATCGGAGGAGGTGAAGAAAGCTATCTGAAGTGCATATGAGCTTGTGCCAGAAGCCGACAGTGTTTCAGTAATCTAAAATAGCGCCCGTGGTTAAACACACGTTGTGATTGAAAGTATCAAACAAAGTAATTTTGAAAGATGGGGAAGGGTATTAAAAACAGAGCAAACCTATGACACTCTGAGAGAGAGTCTAATTTTGGAGAAGTTCAACAATTCACTTCCTTCAGTCATGAGAACTCATGTGGAAGGGCAGAGAGTTGCAATGGCAAGGTTAGAAATGGCTGATGATGATGATTGTGTTCAGAAATCAAAGTTTGGTTTCTGTGAGAGATTGAGAAGAATGTGTGAGATCTTCTTAAAACATATCCCTGTGAGAGTAAGGTTTACTGGCATAGGCCAGGAGTAGCAGGTGAAGAGGTTACAGCATTAAGGGTACAGAAGCATGTGATTCTTTTATGCTGAGACATGAGGAGCTATGTCATTCAGAAGGACTGTTGGAGAGTTATTTAACGTGTGGTCAGAGTGTCCAGTGAAAACCACAACAGATTTATTCCCCAATGGGGAAGGAGGCCTTGAGCTTGGTGTTGATGTTACAACATTTCAGCATTTACATTGCGCATAACATACATGAGACAAATCTTTATCACTTATCGTGACCCCTTAAAGTTTGTGGAGAAGTTTAGGGAGAAAAAATTATTGAGTTTATTATTGCTGCCATTCATTTTTAAATTATAAAGTTAACAGGGCGAGAAAAAGTAAGTTTTGACACGTTGTGGAGACTTGGACGAAGAAACATAAAAGGCATTCTGTGGCAGGAGTAAAATGACTGAAATCGAAACGAGCTGTGAACATTTGTATGCTCAGAGTCAATGTAATATATATTCATTCCAGTCTACCAATAGAGGAAGATTAGGAGGTCTAAAATGAATCAACTTTTGTATATGGATGGATTATTTTATTAAAGATGGAGTTGTGAGGATACTACCACTATAAAAAGGTTATTTTCTGTTGTGGTTCTGTTCGCCGAGCTGGGAATTTGTCCTGCAATCGTTTTGTTCACTGTCTAGGTGACATCCTCAGTGCTTGGGAGCCTCCTGTGAAGCGGTTCTGTGCTATTTCCTCCGGCATTTATAGTGGCCTGTCTCTGCCGCTTCCAGTTGTCAGTTCCAGCTGTCCTCTGTAGTGGCCAGTCTATTGGGTCCCGGTCGATGTGTTCGTTGATAGAGTCTGTGGATGAGTGCCATGCCTCTAGGAATTCCCTGACTGTTCTCTGTTTGGCTTTCCCTATAATGGTAGTATTGTCCCAGTCGAATTCATGTTGCTTCTCATCTGTGTGTGTGGCTAGTAAGCATAGCTGGTCATGTCGTTTCGTGGTTATTTGGTGTTCATGGATACGGATCGTTAGCTGCCTTCCTGTTTGTCCTATGTAATGTTTTGTGCAGTCCTTGCATGGGATTTTGTACACTACATTGGTTTTGCTCATGCTGGGTATCGAGTCCTTCGTTCTGGTGAGATATTGTCTGAGAGTGGCTGTTGGTTTGTGTGCTGTTATGAGTCCAAGTGGTCGCAGTAGTCTGGCTGTCAGTTCGGAAATGCTACTGATGTATGGTAGTGTGGCTAGTCCTTTGGGTTGCAGCATGTCCTCGTTCCGTTGTCTTTCCCTTCGGCATCTGTTGATGAAATTGTGAGAGTATCTGTTTTTGTCGAATACCTTGTATCGGTGTTCCTCTTCCTCTTTTTGCAGTTCTGGTGTGCTGCAGTGTGTTGTGACCCTTTTGAATAGTGTCTTGATGCAACTTCGTTTATGTGTGTTGGGGTGGTTGCTTTCATAGTTTAGGACTTGGTCTGTGTGTGTGGCTTTCCTGTAAGCCTTTGTGGTGAATTCTCCGTTCGGTGTTCTCTGTACCATCACGTCTAGGAATGGGAGTTGGTTTTCCTTTTCTTCCTCTCTCGTGAATTGGATTCCTGTGAGTGTGGCGTTGAGATCTGGTGTGTGTTCTCTCTTTCTGTGTTTTTAATTATTACGTAGGTGTCATCCACATATCTGACTCAGAGTGTGGGTTGAATTTGCGATAAGACTGTTTTTTCTAACTTTTGCATTACCGCTTCTGCTATGAGTCCAGAGATCGGTGAGCCCATGGGTGTTCCGTTGATTTGTTCGTACATCTGGTTGTTCACTGTGAAGTGTGTTGTGAGGCACAAGTCCAGTAGTTTAAGTATGCCGTCTTTGTTGATATATTCAACGTCCTGTTGTCTGTTATGTCTGTCTAGCAGGGTTGGTTATTGTTTCTCTGGGAGGGGTTTTGTCGATAGAGGCGAAGAGTGCCATTACATCGAATGAGACCATAGTTTCTTCCTTGTCTGTGTGTCTATTTCTGATGATGTCCAAGAATTCCTGTGTTGATTGTACGGAGTATCTGGATCCGCTGATCAGGTGTTTCAGTTTCTGCTGTAGTTCTTTAAAAAAGTTTGTGTGATGGTGTCCCTGGTAGTGATACTATGGGTCGGAGTGGGATGTCTGTCTTTGTGCACTTTGGGTAGTCCATAGAATCTGGGGGTGTTGTTGCTTTCAGGTTTCATTCTTTGTCGGTCAGACCTGGTTATCTATCCGTTTTTTTGTAGATTCCTGAGTGTGTTGTTTATCCTATTGGTGAGCTGTGGGGTGGGGTCAAACTCCCTCTTTTGGTAGGTGTTGATATCTGCAAGTAGTTTTTGTGCTTTTTGGATGTACTCTGCTTTGTCCCGGTTGACCGTCATTCTGCCTTTGTCTGCTGGTAGTATGATTATGTTCTTATCGTTTCTTAGTGATTTTAGTGCTTCCCTCTCCTTGGTGTTGAGGTTATGTGTTTGTCTTTTTCTTGTTATCAGATGTACGATACTTTGTCTCACTGTTTGTTGTGTCTCTTCTGTCAGTCCATTGTTCCTGAGTGTGCAGTCTAGTGCTGCTAGGAAGTCTGCTGTCTTAGCGTCCCTGTGGTTGTAGTTGAGCCCATGAGCCAGTTTTGTTCTTTCCTTGTGTGTGAGCTGTCTGTGGGAGAGGTTTTTAACCGAGGTGTGTGTTGTGGTGTCCTCTTCGTTGTGTATTAGTTTGACCATTTTTTCTTTTAGTGACGTTTTTTTTTGCGGTGTGTTGTCCTGTTCTGTCCTATGGTGACGGCCTGTTCTATGGTCCAGGTCCTTTCCTGATTGGTGGTTTTTGAAATTAACGGGTTTTAGCGCGCAATTTCTTGTCTGTATTTGTGTAGTCTGTTGTGAGCGTCTGTAATCATTACCTGGATCATCCTGAATCCGTTCTGCCTGGCTGTGTCCCTGGCTTGTGGACATGCCGCAACCCAAAGGACTAGCCGCACTACCATACATCAGGAGCATTTCCGAACTGACAGCCAGACTACTGCGACCACTAGGACTCATAACAGCACACAAATCAACAGCCACTCTCAGACAATATCTCACCAGAACGAAGGACCCGATACCCAACATGAGCAAAACCAATGTCGTGTACAAAATCCCATGCAAGGACTGCACAAAACACTACATAGGACAAACAGGAAGACAGCTAACGATCCGTATCCATGAACACCAACTAGCCACGAAACGACACGACCAGCTATCCTAGGTAGCCACACACACAGAGGAGAAGCAACATGAATTCGACTGGGACAACACTACCATTATAGGGCAAGCCAAAGAAAGCACAGCCTGGGAATTCCTAGAGGCATGGCACTCATCCACAGACTCTATCAACAAACACATCGACCGGGACCCAATAGACTGGCTACTACAGAGGACAGCTGGAACTGACAACTGGAAGCGGCAGAGACAGGCCAATATAAATGCCGGAGGAAATAGCACAGAAGCGCTTCACAGGAGGCTCCCAAGCACTGAGGATGTCACCTCGACAGGGGACGAAACGTCTGCAACACAAATTCCCAGCTCGGCGAACAGAACCACAACAACGAGCACCCGAGCTACAAATCTTCTCCCAAACTTTGAGATTACTTTATCTTGTTAATTTTTTTGACGAGAGGTTTTTAAAGGCAGAGGTGAAGAATTGCTGTCTGAAAACAGTTTAAGTAAATAACTGAGAAAGCCTTTAGGTTTTATTAAAATGGTGATAACAATGGAAGGGCAGTGGCCAGCTCTCCCAGACCAGGTTTCCTCGTTTTGTTTTTAGCTGCAGCATCCAGAAGCTGCTGGGGATCCCAAATAGGTAGGGAGTTTCAATACAGGATCCCCAGCTGCTTTTCTCTCTGAGATCTCTGTTGATGTTGATTTCTCCTGGAGCAGATAAACTGCATGTAAGGATCTGTAATTGAATATATCTTTGTGCCAAGCGGTGTATACCAAGAAGGTACGGTATCTATTGTTTGTGTAACTGTTCCAACATATAAGCCATCCGGAAATGTTCTTTTCTTTGATTGTATTTTAACTAAAGCATTTAAACAGATTATGTTTTGCTTAACGTCGAGTGGTTTGACCAGTTACAACATATCTGGAAAACACACTTCACATCAATATTCAAAATAGGGAAAGGTTTGGGTCTATGCGGCCTTCTTATTATATTTTGCGGGAATCTGGTCTGGTCCACAACACTTATAGACGAGGGGTTTCTAACTGACTCCTGTTATTGAAAAGTTAGTGCAGCAGCTGGGGATGGTTTGCTGGAGGTTGTGCTGTGAGCTGCCTCAGACATTCAGGGAGACCTGTGGATTTGGTGACCCAACTTTGGATGGAGCCTGGGGACTGTAATTACAACATCTGGATCTGCAACATGAACAATAAATGGAGCAGAGGTTGCAGAGAGGGGAAGCTTTGAAACCACGCCGTGTGTGTGGGGAAAGGGATCTGCTGTGTCCACCCCGGATTTTCCAGGAACAGCTTCCCAAGCTCCACTTAACCCAGGAGCAGAGTGTGAGGGGACACTGATTGAACAAAGAGCTGGTCACAGAGCGGTGTCACCTCCTTTAACACGTCCTGCAGCTTCACACCGGGGGAAGGATGGTGCTGCCAGCGGCTGTTAGGGTCACAGTTTCATTCAGCTTCTATGTTCTGGAACTTTTCAAACAGGACTGGGTGACCTATCCATCATCTCCCAGTATGTTGCCATTAATGTAACCATTCAGTGACGGAGGATATATATGGTGGATGAGGCAAATACATTGTTTCACCCTCAGCAGGGAGCTGCCGGGTGTATCCAGTATAGTGGGATTCCTGATGTTGTACATGGCATCTGCGGAGTAGCCATGTCAATGGGGAGACGTATAGGAACTGAAGGAGCACTCTCTGCATTAATCTTGCAGCGTGCCCATCACAGTACATCATGTTGGTGAATACCCCTGTCCTGACAGCAGCCACAGCCTCTTCATTCACAAGCAGGCAGCCATTCCCATCGTCTTCAGATCTCCATGTAGAAAGGAATGAATGTATCTTGGATAAAGGCCATCCCCTTGATACACGTTTGATAACAGCATTCCCAATCACCAACCAAACACTTCAAAACATTCCATGTGTACGGAGAGCAATGGGGTCACTTGGAGTGTCTGGGAGCAGACGACCAGGGTTGGAGCAAAACGTCCCATGTCTGAACGGGTCTGGGTGAACCCCCCAGTACACAGTATCATCAATCCCTGTAATCCCTCTCCATTTCAGTAACATACTGCCTTCCATTAATCGTGTAAATGAAATGACAGATTATATCATGTTATGTTTCAGCTGCCAAGTTATTCTCCATTGCCTTTACCTCTCTGTATCTATCTGTAGACCCTCCACCCTCTCTTGATAATTTAATCTCTTGCTTATCACAGCAACATGACCAAACTCAGTATCTCTATATCTGTTCCCTCCTCCTGATCATTCATATAGATTATAAATAGTTGAGGACCCAGCACTGGTCATTGTGTGACTCCACTGGTGACGTTCTGTCAAACTGATTAAGACTGATTTATCCGGAGTGCCTGCTTCCTGTTTGATACACAGTCCTCTCCCATTAATGTGTAACACAGTGGAAAAGCTGAATATGAACAAGGAGCATCAGTCAGGAATCCAACCCTTCGAACCTGCTCCGTCATGGAATACAATCGTGGCTGATGTCATCGTGGCCTCTGTTCCATTTTCCTGCCATCTCTCAATCCTCATTGTAGATTGTGTCACATGAAAAAATATCCACTCCACACCTACGTTTAGCATTTTACAGACCTCAATGAGATCTCCTTTTATTCTTATAAACTCCAGAGTATAGGCCTAAACTGCTCAATTTCTCTTCATAAGACAAACACTTCAAATATGGAAATAATCTAATGAAGCTCTTCTGAATTGCCTCCAATAGAAATACCTCATTCTGCAGGACACCCAAACTATACTTCAGTTGCAGCCTCACTAATGCCTTGCGGAGCTACACCAACACTCCCTACCTTTGTACTCTATCCTTTTATAAATAAACACTGAAATTATGCTTGCATTTCTCATTACTTGCAGTACCTGCAGGCAGGTTTTCTGTGATATGCAAGCAGACACCCAGATCCCTCTGCACTTAAGCAGTTTGAAGTTTCTCTCCATTTAGATAATAATTTGCCTTTTTATTAGACTGGCCAACTTGAATAACCCCATATTTATCCACTTTAATTTTCATTGCCAAATGTTGGCCCATTGACCCAACCTATCCATATAGTTTTTAAATCTCTTGCATCATCATTCTGACATAATTTCCCACCAATGTTCGTGTCATCTGAAAATGTGGCTATAGTATTTCCTAGAGCTGAAAATGTGTTGCTGGAAAAGCGCAGCAGGTCAGGCAGCATCAAAGGAACAGGAGAATCGACGTTTCGAGCATCAGCCCTCCTGTTCCTTGGATGTTGCCTGAACTGCTGCGCTTTTCCAGCAACACGTTTTCAGCTCTGGTCTCCAGCATCTGCAGTCCTCACTTTCTCCTCCCTATAATATTTTCTATCCCGTCAACCAAGTATTAATGTCGATCACAAATGGTTGAAGAATGAGAACTGAAATCTATGGCACCCAACAAATTGCATTTTCCAACAGAAAATGACACAGTTAATTCATCTGACTGCATTTTGTTGGTTAACCAATCCTCCATCCAAGCCAATAAATTACTCCTAAACCGATGCTCTCTGATCTTACCACTCACTCTTTGGAGAAGGGACGTATCTGAATCCTTCACGAAGACCATATATATTCCATCTCCATGATTCCCACTATCCACCTTGTGTGTTCACATCTTTAAATCACTCAAGAAAATACTTCAATCATGATTTATCTTTTGTAGAACCATGTTGACTCCGATGAATTGTGGTTTACGTTTGCAAATGTCCACAACAATGGATTCTAATAATTTGCCTTAAATTACAATACTTTATTGTTACATTTTACTCCCTAATGTATTCAGTTATTATAAGTTCTTCCCTTTCTAAAACCTTTACGTTTTCTTTGAATTCCTGTTTGATGGGCAAAAGGGTTTTAAGAGATCTGCTCCAATTGCTGCATAAGGGGTATGTGTGGCTGACTGGACTCATCATCCTGCTGGTGTACAAAATCGTTGGGTTGAAGTCTTTCTGGGGTTCTCATGTTGTCATCTCCAAGGCCAGAATGACCTCCTCCTGTTGATGCGTTAGAGGGGTGGGGGATTATGGAATCTTCCCGTTGCTGTGTAACATTTTGAGGGGCTGATGGGTCTTCTCATGTTTCTCCATAATCGGTGGAGATACTGAACGGTCTCCTCATGTATCCCAGAGATGGGATGAAGGGAGCGATTGGTCTTCTCTTGTTCCCATACAACAGACACGTGTCTGAATTACCTCCTCCTTTCTCATGAAATAAGTCTCAGATAGTTTTTAACCTTATCCAATTCTCTTGCAACAGACTCGGTGGGTCTGAATGGCCTCCTGTTATCCCAGTGTAACAAATCTCCAGTCAATGTGTGACCACTTCCAGTTCCTATGTTACGGACTTGAGGTGGCTGAATGGACTGATCATGTTGCTGTGTAATAGGATACTGGTGCCGCATGGACTACTCTGGGGCTAGTGTTATAGATTCAAGGGGCTGATTGGCCTCCTCCTGTAAATATACATTCGGCTCCAGGAGCTGAACAGCCTCGTCCTATTCTGGTGTAACAGTGTCAAAGGCCTAAATGTTCTTCTGTTGTTCGTGTGTAACAGGCTGAAGAACGGAATGGATTCCTCCATTATCTGTGTAATTCTCTTCAGTTGTTGACTCCTTCCTATCATCTATGTTGACATAAGATCTTCTTTCATTTTTGTAAACTCCAATGGCTATTGGATCAACCTGATCATCCTTTCGTTATAAGCTAGCACCTTCATTGCAGGGATCAGTTGAGGGAACCATCTCTGAGCTGCTTCCAATATAACAACATCCTTTCTTCATTGAAGAGACTAAATCTGTACACACTTCTCCAGATGTGATCTCACTAAGATCCTGTACAGCAGCAGCAATGCTTTACCACCCTGCTGTAAGGTTCCCACCCAGGTTAGAGCAGTCTCAGCTCTCTGGGGGAAATACAGAGCATTTATGAACGATCATTGTCCTTCTCTACTCCACCAGCATAACAGGAGATCTGGAGAAAATGTCACAATGATGCTTAAGAAGATCATAAATGATGTGGCGAGGTGATCTCTACCATTAATCTCCCCAAAGCCCACGTCACTCAGATTCTACAGAATCTTGTAATGTGGAGCGTAAAAACAGCAAGGAGAAAGAAACATTGATGGGAGTTATATATCAAAGTGAAAGCTGCTATACAAATGCTGGACATGTTATAAAACAGGAAAATGAGATATACACATTTGTGGGTACTGCGGTAATAATGTCCTGTTTACATTATATCTAAACTGTGTTAACCCAACTGAATGCTAATGTTGGGAAAAATGGATTTCATGAGCATGTGTTAGATGGTGGGATTAACATTTTGTCGAGCTCGGAGCTAGAGATCAAGTTATTTAGAAATTGGTGTTGAATGATCAAAAGAACTAATTGAAAACTTTGCTGTAGAGGACCTTTTGGGAACAGTGACCACAATGCATTGGTTTTCTTTTATGCTGTTTGAGTACACGGTAGTTTTTGTTTTATTTGAAGTAACTGTCATAAATCTGAATCATGCAAGCCCTGAAGGTGTGAGGAGAAAGTGGGCACTGCAGCTGCTGGAGATCAGTGGCGCTGGAAAAGCACAGTCAGGCAGCACTCGGAGCAGGAGCATTGTCGTTTCGGGCACAACCCTTTATCAGGAATGAGGCTTCTGGGTCAAGGGAGCTGAGAGATAAATGAGAAGGGGGTGTGGCAGGAGGCAGGTAGCTCGGAATGCGATAGGTAGATGAAGGTGGTGTTGAAAGTGATAGGTGATGAAGGGAGACAGAACGCCTCATCGACTGCATCCTTTAAACTCAGTGTGGTCTTCTATACATTGGCGAGACATACGTGGATCACTTCAGAGAACATCGCTGGAACAGCCACATTGACCAACTCCACCACCTTGTGGTTGAACACTTTAACTCCCCTTTCCACTCTGGCAAGGACGTGAGATTCCTGGGCCTCCTCCATCGCCAAACCCTAACCACCCGAAGCATGGATGAAGAAAGGTTCCTTTTCTACCTTGTGACCCTCCAACCACAGGGAATTAATGTAGATTTCACCAGTTTCCCCATTTCCCGTAACTCCACCTTATCCCAGTCCAATATTCCAACTCAGCACACTCCCCCTTTTGAACGCTCCTATGTGTTCATCTTCCTTTCTATCAATCTGGTCCACCCTCCTCTCTGACCTAACCCTTTCAGCCTCACCTTTAACTACCTATTAGGTCAAAGGAAGCAGCTTAGAGAAATGCCAAGTGTTGTTGTAAGCCAGTGGATTCGGAGAAATGTAGGACCCAGCAACGGATGACCAAAAAACTGAGAAGAAAATCAAAAAGCGAAACAGCATGCAAACAAAAGAAAACCATAAAGACTACTAAAGAAAACCATAAAGACTGCTAAAAAAAACGTGCATCAGTGTATCTAACAAAAGTAAAAACAAGGTCAAATGTGGAACAGTAGGTGTGCAGACAGGGTAACTTATTGTAGAGAACACAGAAATCACAGGGGAAAGAAACAGTTCCTTTGGGTCTATCTTCAAAGCAGAATATCCAGAAATTCTCCCAGAAATAAGAAGTGACCATGGGGTTTATGTAAGTAAAGTCGAAGATCATTCTTATCAGTGTTGTGGTCATCTTTGAAAAGAAAGCTGGATTGAGTATTTATAAATCTGACAGATCAGATGTACTTCATACAAGAATTTCAGAGGAAGCAACAATAGATGTATTGATTGCATCGCAGATTTTCATGTTATTTTCCAATACATTCCGGAAAGATATTTAGCCAATCTGGTTATGGCAAAAGTTATAAATATTATCCAACAGTTTAAGAAAGAATGAAGATGGTGAGTGGTGAACTACAGATCAGTAACTTGTCATCCGCGGTCGGGTGTCTGTTGGGCTCGATTACAAAGAACGTGTTACTGGATATATAGAAGGTAATGGGAAAACTGGGGAGGATGATAATGCATCGATGAAACGAAAACCATAAGTGACAAACATTTTTTGGAATGGTTTGAAGATGATTCTTGTGGACGTAGGCAATGAGGAGCTAATGGATAACGTATCGTTCGATATTCAGGAGGATTTTTTTAAGAACTCTCACACTAATATCATAAGAAAAGTTAAAGTGAAAGGAATTGGGAAGAACACGTGCAAATAGGAAACGAAAAATTAGGTTTACATTCATATTTATGTAATTGCAATATAGAAGATGTGCACCAGCTGCATATAGTGTTGCTGAGACTACAGCTAGAGTATTGTGTACCGTTTGGAGTCCCAATATAAGATAGAATATACTGACTACAGAGGAACTTCAAAAGGTATTTTCCAGACTAATCAATAAAATGGCAAGATTGTCTGATGGGGAAACTCAGCCTGTGATCTCGAGTTTCAAAAGATGAGAGGTGATTGTAGTGAAACTTAGAAACTTAGGAACATAGAGGGTACTGAATAACAGAGGGACATGGAGAAGTGCAAGCAGGCGAGATTCGTGAGAATCCCACGGTATTCTACACGGACAAGGAGAACAGAAGAATCAGCAAACAGTTCGTATCCATTAGAAACCAAAGGGGGACAATCTGTGTTTCAACCCGGAGAACATTGATAGATTGTTACATGTGAACATCACAGCTGTTTTACTTGGGAAAAGGAGGACGCAGGTACAGAATTCGAGAAGATGGACTGGAAAGTTCTTGAAGAGATTGACGTAACATACGAGCAGGAGTTTGAGGCTGTGTCTGGTATAAAATTGGACTAATCTGCAGGTCTGGATAATGTTGGAGTCAAGGTAGGAAAGACCCTGACTGGAAATTTTAATTAGAATCTGACCACAGGGGAGGTGCTAGAGGACTGGAGAGCAGCTAATATGATTCCAAATTCACAGTAAGGGTGGTAGAGATTTTCCAAGGTAACTATAGATGAGAGAGTACTAGATCACAGTTCAGGAAACTACTGGAGAAAATAGAAAAGGAGAAAATCGAACTCCAATCAGAGTCGCAAGGTTTAATCAGGGAGAATCATCATGACTTTATCAGAGGGAAGTCACATCTAATGAATTTGATTGAATTAGTTTGAGGAGTTCGCTTATTTAGTTTTGCAGCAAGGTCTTTGACAAAGTTCCACATGGGAAATTGAAAAACATAAAGTAAAATCTCACAGTATCGAGGGTAACTTGAAAAGTTACTATGAAAATTGTCTTAGTGTCAGGAGTCAGGGGGTGGTGAGAGAAGGCTGTTTGTGTGACTGGAAACCAGTGTCCCCTGGTGTACCACAGAGATCAGTGTTGTGTCCCTTATTGTTTGTAGCATTCATAAATGGTATAGATGTGAATCTGGAGTGTGTGTGTGGGGGGGGGGGGGGGGGGTGGGTGGAGGGGTGGGAGTTGTGATAAGTAAGTTTGTGTTTGACACAAAGATTGGCCGGGTGGTTGGCAGTGAGGAGGAAGTTCTGCTTTTACACGAAAATACAAGTGGAATGATCAGATGGGCAGATCAATGGCAGATGGAATGTGATCCTGATAAATATGAGGTGATGTACTTTGGAAGGAGGAACCAGTCATGGGGTGTACACAATGATTAGCTGAACACTAGGGAGCTCAGAGGGTGTTTCTCCACACATCCCTGAATGTGACTGAACAGGGTAATGGACTAGTTAAGAATTGAACCTTGGGTGTCGCGTTTAATAATCAGGGAGTAGATTATAAGTGCTATGCAGGGCTTGGTTTAGTCCATGATGGAGTACTGTATGTCGTTCTGGGAGCCTCATTACAGGAAGGATGTGATTGTACTGGAGGGGGTTGCAGAGGAGATTCACCAGGATGTTCCCTGGGATGGAGCATATCAGCGATGGAGAGAGGCTGGATACGCTCGGGTTGTTTACTTTGGACAGAGAGGCTGAGGGGGATGTGATTCAGAAGGAAAAAGTTAACAAGGGGCATGGACAGGGTGGACAGACAACAACTGTTCCTTTTAGACAGAGGGTCAAGAACAAGGGAGCACACTTTTAAAGTGAAGGGTTTGAGGTTCAGAGAGGATTTAAAGATTACATTTTTTTCACCCAGAGCGTGTTGAGGTCTGGAATGTACTTCCTGAGAGGGGAGTTACCACGGCTAACCTCTCAACCGTTAAAAGTACATGGTCGAGCACTTGGAAGTGTCATAACATTCCAGGCTATGTGCGTGGTGTTGGAAAGTAGTACTAATATATATCGTGCTGTATTTCTGTTGGTACAGAGACTATGCTCCTGTGCGTGTGTGATGTGGAGCTGAGCAGCTTAAGACAGGAATTGATGGGTTTCTGAAGATAATGTTCACAAAGGTTATAAGAGTGAACTGTGAAAGCTTGTCAAAATATGTCAATGTGAGAAGTATGAAAAAACAGTGCAGGTTCCTTCCAGTTTGAAACCAGAGAATGGAGAATGGGAAGCAGGGAAATGGCAAAACTATGAATCCACTACTTCAGTTCTGTCTTCACACAACTTTCTGACAATACTAGGAAAAGCAAGTCCAGTATGGAAAATGAAATAGTACATGGAACATCGAAAATAGTAAGTAAATGGCTTCGGAGAAATTATTGGGACTGAAAATAATGGGTATAGACAACACTCACATAGAGTTAAGAAATGGGAATTACGTTTGAGAAACAGACTGGGAGACAAATGAAAGAGAAGCAATGGATATAGAACACGTAAATTTTTAGAAATGTTTTGGTAAAGCTCCAAGTCCAGTTTACAAAATCAAATCTTAGTGGATTGGGGCTAATGTATGGCCATGTGTCTAGAATGGGACAGCTGGCAGGAAACAGTGAATAAAAATAAACAGACTTGTGAAGCAACAGCCTGACATTGTATTTAAGGTATGAATCTGTAAGTATGACTATGTCCCTGACACCTCATCACCTTCCCTAGATATCTCCTGTCTCACCAGCAGGACAGACACAACAGAAATGGCGGCACAGTGGGATACAGTTGGAAGGGAATTGCTCTGGGAGTCCTCAACAGTGTCTCTGTATCCCATGATGACTCATAGTGTTAGTTTACACATGGGAAAGGCAACGTCCTGCTGATTACCATGTAGCAGCCTCTCCCAACTGATGAGTCAGTACTCCTCCATGCTGACCAACACTTGGAGGAAGCTCTGAGGGTGGCAAGGGCCCAAAACGTACTCTGGGTTCGGGATTTCAATGTCCACCATCAAGAGTAGCACAGCTGCAGCATTACTGATTGAGCTGGCCGTGTTCTAAAGGATATAACTGATAGACTGGGTCTACGGCAGGTGGTGAAGGAACCAACAAGAGGGAAAAGTCATATTTGACCACAGCCTTACTAATCTGCCAGTTGCACAAGTATCTGTCCATGACAGTATCGGGTAAGAGTGACCACTGCATAGTCATTGTGGAGATAAAGTCACACCTTCACATTGAGAATAACCTCCATAATTCTGGGTGGCACTATCACCGTGCTAAATGGGACAGACTTCAAACAGAACTAGCAGCTCAAATCTGGGTTTCCATAACGTGTTGTGGGGCATCAATAGCAGCAGAACTGTACTCCAGCACAACCTCATGGCCTGGCATATCCCCCTCACAACAATTACCATCAAGACTGAGGATCGACCTTGATTCAATGGAGTGTGCAGGAGGGCAGGAGCAGCACCAGCCATACCTGAAAATGAGGTGTCAGCCTGATGAAGCCACCAACCAGGACTGCTTGTGCACCAAACAGCACAAGCAGTAAATGACAGACAGGCTAAGTGATTCCACAAGCAATGGTTCAGGTCTCTGCAGTCCTTCCACTTCTAGTTGAGAATAGTTATGGACAATTAAACAAGTCAACGGAGGAGGAGAATCCACAAGTATCTCCATCCTGAATGATGGAAGAGCCCAGTACTTCAGTGCAAAAGATAACGTTTATGCATTCACAACAACCTTCAGTCAGAAGCGCTGAGTGGATGATGCACCTCAGCCTCCTCCAGTCGTCCTCAGCAATTCAGTTACCAGTCATCAGCCAATTTGGTTCAGTCCACGCGATATCCAGATTCAGTTGGAGACACTGGATACTCCAGAAGGTACATACCCTGACAACATTCTGGCAATAGTACTAAAAGGTTGTGCTCCAGGCCTTGTCAATGCCCTGGCTAAGCTGTTCCAATACAGTTACAACAATGACATTTCCCTGTTTAGGTCAAAAATTACCCCAAGTATCTCCTATGCATAAAAAGCAGAACAAATCCAATCCGGCCAATTACCACCCCATCAGTCTACTCTCAATCATCAGTAAAGCGGTGGAAGGTGTCAGTGCTTTCAAGCAGCACCTGCTCAGCAATAACGTGGTCAATGACGCCTAGTTTGGGCTCCACTAGGGCCACTCAGCTCCTGATCTCATTACCTTGATTCTAACATGTGCAAAAGAGCTGAATTCCAGAGGTGGGGTGAGAGTGACAGCCCTTTAAAACAAGGCTGCCTTCTCCCAAGTGTGGTATCAAGGGGCCTTAGCAAGACTAGAATCAATGGGTATCAGGAGCAAACTCCCCGCTGGTTAGAATCATACCTGACACATAGGAAGATGGTCATGGTTGATAAAGGCCAGTCAATCCAGCTCCAGGACAAGTCTGTAGGAGTCCCTCGGTCAGTGGCCTAGGCCCAAACATCTTCAGGGCTGCTTGATCAATGACCTTGCGTCTATTCTAAGGTCAGAAGTGGGAATGGTCGCCAATGATTGCACCATGTTCAGCAACATTTGTGGTTCTTCAGATACGGAAGCAGGCCATGTCCAAATGCGACAAGATCTCGACAGTATCCAGGTTGACAAATGGCAAGTAATATTCAGGCCACACAAATTCCAGACCGTGACCATCACCAATAAAATACAATCTAACCTGCCCCTTGATGGTGTTACCATCACTGAATCCACAGTGGATTGCAGCGGTTCAACAAGGCAGCTCACCGCCACCTTTTAAAGGGCAACAAGGGACAGGCAATAAATGCTGGCCCAGCCAGTCACACCCAGATTCAGGAAATAAATATTATTTTAAAAAAATAACAGAGGAAGGTTGCTGGGATATCACAGAGATCGGTGCTCAGGCCCCATTTGTTCACACTACCCATTAAACATTTGGTTGCAGGAATCAAATACAATATATCCCAACCTGCTGACAGAACGAAAGGATGTTGGATTGTGAGTGGGTAAGGAGGTTGTAAAAAGCTTCAAGGTGACTAAGACAAGTGGAGTGAATGGGCAAATACGTGGCAGATGGAGAGCAAGGTCGGCAGAGGTGACAGTGTGCCCTTTGCTGGGAACAATAGACTGGCAGCCTATCGTTTGAAAAGGGATTGTTTGAAACATGTTGATCTACAAAGGGACGAATGCTCCTGTTTGTGGTTTCCTTCTGCGCAGCCTCTGAGGTCCCTGCAGCGCAGTGAGGTCTGAAACCAGACGTAAATACTGGAAATGGCATTGGCACGCTGCCCAGTGTACATAGTCCCACCAAGTGGGGAGCTGTAACATTGCAAAGATCTAGATCTCCCTGCAGACCAGTCACTGAAAGCAATATTGCAGGAGAAGAAAGCAGTTTGGAAGGGGGATTTGAATCCAGGAATAAGGGTGTCTTACTGCAGCTGTACAGGGCCTTTTTGAGACCCCATCTCGAACATTGTGCAATATTGTGTGCAGGTTTGGTCTCTGTACCTAACAAAGGACAACCCTGACATTGAGGGAGAGCAGCGAAAGATGACCAGACCGATCTCTAGGATGACAGGCTTGCTGTGGGAGCAGAGTTTGGGGCGACTGGGCCTGTATTGCATGGGGTTTAGGAAAATGTGTGAAGATCTCAGTGAGATATATAAAACTCAGACAGGGTGAGACAGAATGGAAGCAGGGATGATAATTCCCCAGGCTGTGATGTCTAAAACAAGTGGCCGCAGTATTAGATACAGACAGGCTATTCTGCACTGAGATGACAATAAACGTCTGGCCTCAGAGACTGGTGAACCTGGGGAATGCGCTCGCACATGGAAACCAAGACACTGAATATAAATACGGATTTAGAGACAGGAAAGGGATGGTGGGAGAGCAGGAGTACGGTGTGGAAATAAAGGGCGAGGTATCATTGTATTGAATTGGGAGCAAACTCGATGGACCAAAGGGACTACTGCACTTCCTATTTTATAGCTTTCCAAGGTTACTCACATTAACGGATATATTAATTGTGTGGGATAAGTGCATTGTGGAGATGTTTGAACATCAACGACAATGAGGAAGGCTCAATGTGTTGTATGGCCTACTCCATTCCTGATGTTTCTGTGCAGTCTGTGGGAAAGCTCTGTAAATGTTGTCACAAGCTCTCAGATGTTAGGAAGGAGGTCCCTGCAGTGTCAATAGGACTGTGTTTCCCGTTCCCTTTTTCCGATAATGAGGCTGGGGCCGGGTGTTCTGTTCGGGTTTATCATTTAAGACCTCGGAGCAGTTTGATACAATAGAGTGTCTTGCTTGGCCGATTCAGAGATCATTGAAAAGTTTTATCCCATGTCTATGTGTCTGTAGTCATAGATAATCATAGATAATCATAGATAACAAACAGCAATGGACCCAGCCTCCAGTCTGACAGACATCCTTCCACTAAACACTCTGCTTCCTACCATCAAGCCAACTGTGTATCCAATTGGCCAGTTCCCCCAGCATTCCACGCGATGTAACCTTCCTGAGCAGCCTACCATATGGAAGCTTATCAAATGCCTTACTGAAATCCATAGAGACTACGTCTACCACTCTGTCCTTGTCAAACTTCCTGGTCACTTCATCAAAGAACTCTAACAAAGTTGGGAAGCATGATCTCCCACTCACAAGTCTATGCTGACTGCTCTGAATCAAACCCTGTGTAAGTAATGGGTGCAGTCAATGGTATGCTGTCCTTCATTGTAAGATGATTCGAGTACATAAGTAAAAGCATCTTCCTGCTGTTGTGGAGCCTTGCTGAGAGAGCATTAGGAGCACACGACACAAATTTGATCTCCTTTGTAAGGAATGATCTCCTTACCACATACATGGTTGATGGTAATATGAGGATAGAGTGAATAAACTGAGTGTTTAATCTGTGGAGCTGTGAGAGACGAGGAAATGGCGATGCTGAAACACGAGGAGTGGCAACAATCAATTATTTCCAAAAGACACATTGATCGGTTGAGAAATTCCATACTTTACCCAGGATTAATTGGTTTGATTTATTGTCACGTGTACCTCAGTACAGGGAAAAACTTTGTTTATGAGCAGTGGAGGCAGATCATAGTAAGCATGGCCAGACAGATCATAGGGTGGAAATAGTCTTGGACAGAGTAAGGCACACAAGTTACACTGAACAGGACGTGCACTAGACAAGATCAATATGAGCAATATCAGCATTATTAGAACTTAGTGAGTCAATTCATCAGTCTAACGTGACTTTCCTAATAGTTTGTATGCCTAAATTAACTCTCCCCATGTTATTGTGCAGTCGGCGTGTGAACCCTGTACTGAACGTCGGGTTGCTCACAATCCCCAACAGCAGGCACAATGCCTTCCATCTGAAACAGGTAGCCATTCCCACCAGCTTCCGCCCTACACAGAGAAGGCATCTCAGAGATGAAAGATGCCTTCATGAGACTTCACACAAGACATATGGCTTCCCTCCTCACCACTAGAAAACCACGTTAATGTCCCACGTGTGTATCATGAGCAACGGAGCCAGGAGGAACAATGTGGAGCAGTCTGTCTGTGCAGTCTCTGCTCCACTTGTTCATCATGTTAGAGCATCATTCAGGAGACAGTGAGGACTGCCGATGCTGGAGATCAGAGTAGAGCGTCTATTGCTGGAAAAGCACAGCAGGTCAGGCAGCATCTGAGGAGCTGGAGAATCGATGTTTCGCCATAAGCCATTCATCAGGAATCAGCATCAATTACCTCATTCTGCCCCTGTGTAAGTACGTTTGAGGGGGGAATGGCCTCTTCTGTTCCTGTGAAAGTGACTCAAGGAGCTGAATGGCCTCATCCCATTGCTGTGTAAGTGACCCAAGGATCTGAATGGCTTCTTCCTCGTCCGATTGGACCTGGTCAAGGGCCGGATTGGGTTACCCCTGGTTCTTTTTGAAAGCTCGATGTACTGACAAGTGTGATTATGCTGCAGCTTTAAGAGATTATTTTGTCCGGGTTTCTTTTAAGAGAGAGATTGAACGATCGTTACCAAGCTGGCTAGTTAAGACCACTCAAGTAAACAACGAGGGAGGCTTTGTGTTTATTTTAATGCAGTCTGAGTGGGTATGGCCAGCTCTCACAGATTAGGATCTCTGTGTTTTGGTTTCTCAGCAACATCAGAAACTATTGGGGTCTCCACAGAGTTGGAAGCTTCAGTGAATGCCTCTTGCTACTTCCCCTGAGTTTTCTCTTGGTCCTGTTTTTAATTCCTGGATTAGAGAATTATTTGTGACAAGCTGTGTCTGAATATTCCTTTCTGCGGAGGGCTGTGTTTATGTGATTTTCCTGTATTGGAACAGTTCATTAGTAATAGTTACTAGGTCTATTATTCTGTTAACTTGTCCAGTAGAATTAAGTTATTCTAGATTCCTCTTTCTTTGGTTTCATTTTATCTTTGGTGTTTCAATAAATGGTGTTTTGCTTCACACCAAGTACTTTGACCAGTCACATTGCGTCTAGAACAGACACTTTACATTTCCATTAAAATAAAAAAAAGAGTCTACGCTACCGCCTTCGAATATTTTCCAGGCGCTCTGGTGTCGCCCATCACACTGGACTCCTTCTCTTCCTGAGTAATCGGCTGGAGGCACTGAATGGGCTGTCCCTGTTCATCTCCAATAGTGTCAATGGGCTGAATGGCTTCCTCATATTCCTGTGAAACCAGCGTGAGGTGCTGAATGAACTCTATTTTACTGTGACAATGTGCAGTGTCAGACAGTGCTGGTAGATGAATGTTACCGACACTTTAACAGCACAAGTCTCAATGGAGTCTGGGTCTTGCTGCACACGGACAAAAACGAGTTCAGGAGCTGACGGGGGACAAAATATTCTGAACATTGTGGAATGTTCGGTGACCATCTGTACTTCTGATCTTATGGTGGGGATGGTGGGGACGGGAGACATTGATGAAGCAGCTGAAGCTCTTTGTGAAAAGGAAGCTACCCTGAGGATCTCCCACAGAGCTGACCCAGGATTGAGATGATGAACATCTTCTTTTGTGCCATGTTTGACTCCAAACACTGGAGAGGTTACTCTGATTCCCATTAAGTTCAGTTTTGTTAAGCTCCTTGATGTCAACAGAAGTCAACCACTGCCTTGATATCAAGGCCAGTTATTTTTACCTGAACCTTTGTCTCAACCTCTTTTGTTCATATCAATAAACCATGATATAGGAGCAGCAAGTGTTTTCTTCAAACAGGTGGGATTGCATTTCAGGATTTCACTTCTCAAGAGTGTTCGGGGAGCAAGATCTTTGAAAGCATTTGAAGAGGAGGTAGATGGATATTGACCTGTCAGAGAGGTGAGGGCTATGAGGAATTGGGTTTGAAAGATGATTTGAGACCAAGAGCAGATCAGCCATGATCTTAGTGAAGGGCAAGGCAGGCTTGGGGAGTGAACGTCATGCTCCTGTTTCTGATGTTCTCACATTCTGTTATTGGAAAATTAGTGGGTGTTATTTTCATGAATGTTATGTTTTTGAATATTTCAGTCAGGGAGACCAGATGATTTTGTGAGCCATCTCTGGGTGAGGTATATGGGCTGTAATCACAGTGAATCTGAGTCTACAACGTGACCAACAAATAAAGCACAAGTTGCAGAGAGGGGAAGCTCGATAAAGAGAGATGAGAGGACACTTTCATACCCGTGCCTGGATTTTCCAATTACATTTCCCAAATCACTTCAAAGTCTTGAGAGGCTGAATGGTCTTCTCTGTGTCTGTGCACCAGGTAACAGGAGTAAGTCGCCTCCACCTGCTCCTGTATAGCAGGTATGAGGGGCTGAATGGAACACAGGAACATGGGACTGAGGAGCAGGAGTGGGTCATTAGATATTTTGACTCTTCTCCAACAGGAACTAAGATTGTGGCTGATCAGGTTGTGGACTCAGACACAATTTCCTGTCAGTATCCCAATATCCGTGACTCACTTCTCTGTCAAACATTTAGTAATGCAGCTTTCAATCAATGTGAACATAGAGGCACAATAAACTTCCAGTGAAGAGAATTCCCACTTAAAAGGTCCTTTCAGAGTTTTTCGTCATCCCTCTTATAGAATCAGAGAGTCATGCAGAACAGAAACAGACCCATTAGTCCAACCTGTTCACTCGGATCAGATATCAAATCTGATCCAGTCCCATTTGCCAGCATTTGACCAATATCCCTCCTCTTTCAGATACTTTTTAAATGCGCGATTGTAACCGCCTTCAGCACTTCCTCTGACAGCACTTTCTGTACACACACCACTCTCTGTATGAATCATTTATCTTCAGGTCCCTTCTAAATCATTCGCCCTCTCGCCTTCAACCTCTGCCCTCTTGTTCTGGACCCCCCTACCCTGAAGAGCAGAACGTGACTGTTCAGAATATCCATGCCCCTGATGGTTTTATAAACCTCTATAATGTCACCCTTCAGCCTCTGACACTCCAGGGGGCAACAACTCAACCTAAACAACCTCTCCCTAAAGCTCAAACCTCCAGTCCTGGAATTTCCGTGTAAGTCATTTCTGCAGAAAACCGAGTTGTACGCAGTATTCTTAAAGTGCCCTCACCAACATCCTGTACAGATACAACATACCACCACAACTCCTATATTCAATGCTCTGACTGATTAAGGCAAATGTGCCAAATGTGTTCAGCACCATTCTGTCTACCTGCGACTCCACTTTCAAGGAACAATGTACCTGTAGCCCTATGCCCATTTGTTTCACAAAATGCCCCAGCACCTGACCATGAAGTATATGATGTCTGCCCTGATTTGCCTTCCCAAAATGCAAAGCTTCATATTTATCTAAATTAAACTTCATCTGTTACTCCTTGTCACTTAGTCCCATCTAATTGTGGTCTCGTTGTACTCTGAGATAATCTACTACACCACCTTTCTGATGTCATCTGTAAATTTACTAACTATATCCCCAATATTCACATCTAAATCCTTTACATAAATGATGAAATGCAGTGAACTCAGTAGTGATTCTTACATCACACTGCTGCTCACAAGCCTCCAGTCTGAAAAATATCCCTCTTCCTTCACGCCATTTGTGACTAGCTTCTTCTGTATCTTATGTGACTGAAACTTACTAATCTGTCTACCAATCAGAATGAAATACTCGCTATGAAGGCAGGCTGAGTAGTTTAGGTTTATTTTCACTAGATAAAAAGGAGATTGGGGGGGGACCTGATTAAGGTTTACAAAATCATGAAGGGTATAGACAGGGTGGACAGAGACAAGCTTTTTTCCAGGTTAAAGGATTCAATAACGAGAGGTCGTGCTTTCAAAGTGAGAGGTGGAAAATTTAAGGGGGATGCACGCGGTAAGTACTTCACACAGAGGGTGGTGGACATTTGGAACGCATTGCCAGCAGAGGTGGTAGAGCCAGGCACGGTCGATTCATTTAAGACTCATTTAAGATGGACAGATGCATGAGTTGGTGGGGAGCAGAGGGATACAGATGCTTAGGAATTGGCCAACAGATCACTTGGATCGGCTTAGGCTTGGAGGGTGAAGGGCCTGTTCCTGGGCAGTAAATTTTCTTTGGGCTTTGTTCTTTAAAATAACACCTTGCTGAAGTCCATATAGACAATGTCTACCAAATTGCCTTCATCAATCTTCTTTGTTACCTCTTCAAAAACTCAATCAAATTAATGAGACATGATTTCCCATGCAGAAAGCCACGTTGTCTACTCCGATCAGTCCTTGTCTTCCCAAATGTATTTAAATCGTGTCCCTCAGAATCCCCTCCAACAACTTACCCACCACTGACATCAGGCTCATCGGTGTATAGTTCCCCGGCTTTTTGGGTCACTGTTTCCTTTTCTTATCCCACTCCTCCACTGCTCACAACAAATGTTAAATGTAACCAGGTTGGTGATACGGCCGATCATATTGGTCTCAGAATGGGTCAGTGTCAGTTTTAGGAACAAGTCAGGCTAGTTTCTTTAATCTGTTAAAACAACACGTTTATGATCCAGAGCAATGTTACTCCAACTATGATGGAAAGATGAATGGCAAACTGTTTGTGTACTGCAATTATATAATCAATATTTCCCTTTCTAAAAATGCACACACACACACACACACACACACACACACACACACACACACACACACACACACACACACACACACACACACACACACACACAATCTCTGCGATTTTAACGTGACAGAACTTGGTCCAAATATTATTGGAACTCATGACAAAGGAACAATTGTGAGATTGTCCAAAACCTTATTCTGCTTCTGAAGATATTGTACTCACACAAGCTGCTAGCAATGGGATTTCATCCTGGGAGAGTTTGGATTTGGCTGAATTCCCATTGCTTTAGGCAGTGAGTAGATTCCAGTGAATTCTGGTTCGGGATCATCCAAAGGGTAGCACGGTGGTTATCACTGCGGCCTCACAGCAGCAGGGACTTGGGGTCAATTCCAGCCTTGGGTGACTGTCTGTGTGGAGTTTGCACATTTTCCCCTTATCTGTCTGAGCTTCTAATGGGTGGTGCAGTTTCCGACCACAAACTGTGTAGGTTCGGTGGATTGTTCACGCTAATTGTCTGTAGTGTTCAGGGATTTCTAGGTTATGTGCAATAGTCAGGGGTAAATATAGGCAAATAGGTTGGGAAGGTTGGTATGGACTTGTTGGGTTGAAGGGCCTGTTTGAACACTGCAGGGATTCCATAAAAATAAGAACGGTAATGATGACTGTAGAGTTTTTTTTAGCTCACGCACATTGCTGTGATGAGGAACAATGAAGGAGAGAGAGTGCAATAGGCCATTCCTTCTCAGGCAGATTACATTTTCTCCCTCTCTGAGTTGAATCACACAGTAATGTCATCGTCTCCCAAACTGGACCATGTGAGGTCTCCTTGTACATTGTCCAAACTATGTCTCCATCACATTCCCTGTTCCATGTAGGTGCAAAATTTCTGCTGCCATACACAGAGCCATACCCTTCGCAGAAAATGGTCTCGGTCAATTTGAAGATATATTTATATGTCCCTGTGTCATTATAAAATAAAACTGTTTAACTTATTCAGAATACCTGTGTTAAAATGAATGCATTTTTTAAAGAAATACAGAAATTGCTGGAAAAGCTCGCCAGGTCTCTCAGTACCCAGATGCTGTAGTTGTACCAGCATCCACCACTTCCTCTGGCAGCTCATTCCATACGCACACCACCCTCTGTGTGAAATGGTGCCCTTTAGGCCTCCTCAAAACCTTTCCCCTCTCACTTTCCACCAAAGCCCTCTAGTTTTGAACGTCCCTAACCTGGGGAAAAACCCCTCACTACTCGCCCTATCCATGGCCATTTTGATTTTATAAACCTTTACTGCTGCAAAATGTGACCCCAATCAACACGAATGGCTGTACTTTCAGTCATCCCGGGCCTCAATTCTGAAATGCAATACTGACACCTCTTCCTTCTCCATCAAGTCACAATTCTAAATCTATTTTAATCAGTTTGTTCAGATGTATCCTGAAACACTTATGTGGACTTTACACCTCGACCTTTGTGCCCGGAGGTAGGGACACTAGCATCACTTAGCAACACCTATAAAGCTGTAACATTATTCTCCTGTGTGTTTGTTCATCAGCCTGTTCTGACATGCTGGGACATACCTCTGCAACAGGCAGGACTTGAATCCAGGCCTTCTAGTCCAGAGCTAGGAACACTACCACACAAGATCAGGAATTGGAATCAAATCCAGAGTTCTGGCTCAGAGACAGGGACACTACCCACCACACTGCCATACCCAGAATTGGGTCATATTTTAGTGCCCACTTTCAGCTCGGTGTGGATTTATTATAATCAGGTTCCCATTACTGAACTACACAAAACACTTTGTATTGTGAATTAAATGCAAGGTATTTTTCACAACCGTCAGATGTTGAGTGTACATGCTGTGCTATCGAAATTAACGATGAGCACCTTTAATCGCTATTGTCTATGGTCTGCAATATTTGAGAAAGAAATCCTGCAGACACACTCGGCCCAATGAAGGGTCTCAAATAGATATTTATTACTGCACACCGGAGACGAAGGAAGAGCCAAATTTCTGACACCAAAACACCGATCACTGTTACCCAACTTTCACATGCAACTCCCCTCTTCCAAAAACCATGAAATGACACCAGGCCACTGATTACTGTCCAGCCTCTCCTCCCCACTGACTGTATCTGCAATCTGTCCCTCCTCCCCCAAACGACACAAGGTAAACCAAGCTCAGGGTCTTTGTGAAAATCAAGGCCGGAGTGTGCATGCTTCCTGGAGAGGGATGGGCGTTTTAAAATTGAAGGGGGAGGGTGAGGTGACAGTAATATCACTTCACTGGGCTGAGGGGTGGCTGATGGAGTTTAGTTTGGATTAATGCGTTGTATTGGGTTTGGTAAATCAAACAACAGCAGATCTATACAATCAAAAGTAGAGCTTTTGCAGTGCTGTAGTACAGAAACCTAGGCCGTCAGGTTTAATTCTTTAAAATTTGCATCTCACATAGATAGTGTGGTTAAGAAGGTGTTTAACACACATGTCTTCATAGGACAGACCTTTGAGTATCGGAATTGAGATGTCATGTTGTGGTTGTACAGGACATTGGTGAGACCTCTTCAGGAATACTGTGTCCAGTCTGGTCACGCTGCCCGCTCATTCCAGAGGCACACCACCCTCTGGGTAAAAAAGCTGCCCCTTAAGTCACTTTTAAATGTTTCACCTCTCACGTCCGACGTCCTCTAGTTTTGGACTCCCCGTACCCTTAGAAAGTACCTTGACTATTCACTTTGATATTACTGGCGTGAATATTATTAAGATGGAGAAGATTGTGAAGAGATTAACCTGGATGTTGCTGGGAAAGGAGGGAGTGAGCTACAAGGAGAGGCTGGATAGGCTGGGACTTTTTTCACTGAAGAATATGAGATTAAGCAGTAACTTTACAGAGGTTTATAAAATAATGAGGGTTACAGAGAAGCTGAAGGACTGATGTCTTTTCTCTCGAGTCGAGAATTCAAAACTGAGGGATTTTTAAGGTTCGAGGAAAAAGATTTACGAAAATCATGAGAGCTAATTATGTTAGACAGAAGCTGGCTTGTGTGTGGAATGAACTTCCAGAGGAAGTGGTGAAAGCAGGGACAGTTACAACGTTTAAAGGACACTTAGATCAGTCCATGGATAAGACATCAGTTTGGATGGTGCTGTGAGCAGCTGCCCTCTTCCTCCCCATTTCTGAATGAATTCCTGTTGGTTTTCACCCTCTGCCAATGCCTGTGCAGCGGCGTGTGGAGGCCAGCAGAGGGTAGCATTGCATCACTTTAAGCATCACAGAGACTGCCAGACCTGCCCCACACAGATACACACACGGGGATGGTGAGGAAATGGCGTGAAGCTCATCTGGTAACTTAAATGAAACATAAAAACATGCTCAATTCGCCTCGTAAACTGTTAAAATATGAGTGACAGAGAACTCCCAAATTCCACTGTTTAAATAAAAACATCAATTTATTTTTTTCACTCTGAAAGTGAACATTTTACATCAACTATTCACAACTCTGGGACCCTCTTTCTCTTAACTGCTTATTACCCGACTCCAGCTCTAAAGCAATATACTGTTTCTGGGTTTTCTATCACAGGTGCTTGTAAATTCTCAGTTCAGGACAGCATTTTCTCTCTCTTGAAGGTATAGTACACACTTGCAACTTCATCACTTTATACCCTGATGAATATCGAGAAGTGGGACCTATCCAGATTTCTCTTGTTCTGTGGTTTGTCAATATTTCATTCGCTCCCTCTGGTGTGTGACAGGACTTTTGTTGCTCCATTGACAGCATGTCATTATTCGACCCCGTCCATAGGAACATATTAGCATTTCACTTGCTCACACTCGCGAGTGTGGGGCAGGATTTCAGTTGTTTCATAGGGACTGTGACGCTATAACAATCTCAATGTTTGTAGATGGCACTGAACCTGGAAGAACTCTGAAGTCTATGGAGGACAGTGTGGAACTCTAACAGTCCAATCGCACATTGTTGTAGTGTTCAGGTTTATGGCAGATGGGGATCAGTGCAGAGCAGTGTGAGGTGATGCACTTTGGTAGGAAGGACAATGAAAGACAGTTTAAAACAGGCTGTACTGTTATAAAGGGGCTGCAGGAACAGAGGGTGCTGGGTGTATATGAGCACAGATTATTGAAGATATCAGGACAAGTGGGGAGAGCAGTAACTCTCTCAGATTAGTTTCAGTATCTGAGCTGTTTACAGGGGGAGATGTAGGAGGGAGTCTCGGTGCCCCCTTCCTGGGAGGTGGTGGTGACGATGTGTTGTGAGCCCACCCTCCTGCCCACCGAGACCGTGGGGAATCTATTTGTACCAGCTCGACACAAAAGGGAGATGGCATCAGGGCCACGGCTTCTAAGTTGTGCCCGGGGGGGAAACGGAGCTGCCAGTGGGTTTAAAGTGAGAATTGCCCTTCACTGAACATTGCTCCTTACTCGGTCGGGGGGACGTGGATGTTTCAGAATCTCCACACGAGGCGTCCCGGTCCTCTCCGGCTCCTACCAGGGTCCTCCCCACATGGGGGGAGGGTGTGAGGGAACGGATATCGGGCACACCTCCACCCAGATAGGCCCTTCTTGTCCTATTCCAGGATGTTTCTCTTGGAATGGGAGAAGGGGAGGGAGGGAGTGGGTGGGAGTGAGTGGTCCTGCTGTTAGTGTTAGTGTAGGTGGGGAGGGGGTCATGGTGAGGTGTCCGGAGGGACTCAGTCCACAGTGTTGTTTCCATGCAGTGTTATTAGTGTGGGGGTGGGGGTGGTGAAGTGGAGGGAAAGGGGGGGAAGAGAGAGGGAGATAGAGAAAGACAGAGAGACAGAGACAGAGAGAGAAGGAGCAGCATGTGGCAGTGAGAGTGGTGCACCATGAGTCTTGTTTTGGGTCGGTGCTATAACAGATATACAGTGAGTGTGAAGGAGCAGAGCGAATACGGTGACCCTTATCCTGACAGAGTGGGGAAGGTTATTGATGCTTGTCCTGTATTACTGGACATTTCTTCAGACCCCAGATACTGCACTGAGCTGGGTGGGGAGCTCAGACCATGCTTGGTGCGTCTGGTGTTGTCGCCCTCTCTGGGAAGAGAATGGTCCCCCTCTGTACTAGCCCATCCACCAGGCCCTCCGTACCCTTATTGACAACCCGTGGTGTAATAGCCCCTTATCTGCCATCCTCGGGGTAAACTGTGCAGGGCAGCTCCAAACTGAGAAAGCTCAATCGTGTGCCCATTGGGCTTTTAAAGATGGCCCCAGTGTCAGGGATCACGGAATATCGAGGGGCATCTGGGTGATGGTGTGAACCTCCAGCCATGAAGGACTCCATTTACAAAGCTGGAGAACAAATGCTCATCCAAAACTCTCCATCATCTGAACTCACACCAATATCACTTTTTCTCATCTTTCCTGGGAAGACTGGCTCATGTTACAGGATGCTATCGAAATGTCTACATTTCAGTATTCTGCAACCTGGGAACACATCCTTCCATGACACTGTCTCTCAGTCTCCCCCTCTCTGTCTATACCTCAAACCCTTCCCATGTGGTGATATTTAAACTGATTCCCCCGCCTGGTCTCTCTGGCAGTGAGGTTCATACCCACAGCACACCCTTGTCAGGGCAACAATGGAGATATGGAGCTGTAAATGGATGGAAGCTGCACATCCTGTCACTTCCAGCATGGGCTGCAACATTCCCCACACTGGGCAGGGATCTATCACAGTGTTACATAGCAAGGCACTGGGGTGATATACACAGTCCTACATGCTGGGAGGGTAACTGCTCCTGGGTTAAAAATTAATGCACTGGGGTGGGGTACACAGTCCTCCATACTGGGGGGGAGGGACTGCTCCTCGGTTACAGATCAATGCACTGGGGTAGTGTACACAGTCCTACATGCTGGGAGGGTAACTGTTCCTGGTTTACAGATCATTGCACTGGGGTGGGGTACACAGTCCTACATGCTGGGAGGGTAACTGTTCCTGGGTTAAAGATCAATGTACTGGGGTGGGGTACACAGTCCTACAAGCTGGGAGGGTAACTGTTCCTGGGTTAAAGATCAATGCACTGGGGTGGGGTACACAGTCCTACATGCTGGGAGGGTAACTGTTCCTGGGTTAAAGATCAATGTACTGGGGTGGGGTACACAGTCCTACATGCTGGGAGGGTAACTGATCCTGGTTTACAGATCAATGCACTGGGGTGGGGTACACAGTCCGACATGTTGGGAGGGTAACTGCTCCTGGGTTACAGATCAATGTACTGGGTGGTGTACACAGTCCTACATGCTGGGAGGGTAACTGTTCCTGGGTTAAAGATCAATGTACTGGGGTGGGGTACACAGTCCTACATGCTGGGAGGGTAACTGTTCCTGGGTTAAAGATCAATGCACTGGGGTGGGGTACACAGTCCTACAAGCTGGGAGGGTACTGTTCCTGGATTAAAGATCAATGCACTGGGGTGGGGTACACAGTCCTACATGCTGGGAGGGTAACTGTTCCTGGGTTAAAGATCAATGTACTGGGGTGGGGTACACAGTCCTACATGCTGGGAGGGTAACTGATCCTGGTTTACAGATCAATGCACTGGGGGTGGGGTACACAGTCCGACATGTTGGGAGGGTAACTGCTCCTGGGTTACAGATCAATGCACTGGGGTGGGGTACACAGTCCTACATGCTGGGAGGGTAACTGCTCCTGGGTTACAGATCAATGTACTGGGGTGGTGTACACAGTCCTACATGCTGGGAGGGTAACTGTTCCTGGGTTAAAGATCAATGCACTGAGGTGGGGTACACAGTCCTACATGCTGGGAGGGTAACTGTTCCTGGGTTAAAGATCAATGCACTGGGGTGGGGTACACAGTCCTACATGCTGGGAGGGTAACTGCTCCTGGGTTAAAGATCAATGTACTGGGGTGGGGTACACAGTCCTACATGCTGGGAGGGTAACTGCTCCTGGGTTACCGATCAATGCACTGGGGTGGTGTACACAGTCCTACATGCTGAGAGGGTAACTGCTCCTGGGTTACAGATCAATGTACTGGGGTGGGGTACACAGTCCTACATGCTGGGAGGGTAACTGCTCCTGGGTTACAGATCAATGTACTGGGGTGGGGTACACAGTCCTACATGCTGGGAGGGTAACTGCTCCTGGTTTACAGATTAATTCACACGTGATCACTGCACAGATCGCTGTGCTGGACAGACTGCCTGATTGAGGTTTCGAGATAATTCCATGATGTGGTCAGTGCAGCTCCCCACGCTGGATAGATATGTAGCCTGTGCACAGGACATCATGTTGGGTATGGGGGAAAGGTGATGGACAAGTCAAGGAGTTCCCCGGAACGTTCTGTCCCTGACATTCTATAACTGACATTCCCCGGAACGTTCTGTCCCTGACATTCTATAACTGACATTCCCCGGATCGTTTTGTCCCTGACATTCTATAACTGCCATTCCCCGGAACGTTCTGTCCCTGACATTGTTTGTGAACGGCCGGACGTCAGTGAATTGAACAAACGGATAAGATCCCGAGGGAAGAGATCCCATTCCAGGGAGAAGGAGACACTATTCTGAAGGCCCCTCAGGCAGTTAAAGGGGTGAATACGTTTTCCCTGCGTTTATATTTCTTCCTGACACAGGATCGACCACAATTTAGACCAAAATACAGAAATTCCCAAACTCCGTTTGTCTTCAGGAAACTGGGAGAGAATCCTTCAGGACAGCAACATTCCCACCCTCCGTATTAGGAACTGGGAAGGAGTGACCTGTGTCTGCTCTCGAGTGATCGAGTGTGTGGGAATGTTCTAGAAACCATCTGTCCTTATGGATGTGTCTCTGTGTGTTGGGGAAGGGAGGGTTTCTTGTGGTTTATGTCACATTTTTTGTCAGTAATTCCACAATTATTTTAATAAATCCCTGAATACAGGGACACATTTGAAAATCTCATTGGGTCCCCGATCAAACGGGTCCCTTTGCCTCCAGGCTGATGGATAATGGGTTTGTTTTCCCTCCTCACAGTTAACGTAGTGACCATCTACGTCCTGCTTTATAAAGATTGTGAATTGTCTCCATGTGTCAGACGTTACCTGGGGGCCATGGCAGCGGCGGATCTCCTGGTCATTATCCTCGACCTGATCCTGAGACACATTCCCATTGTTTATGTGGAACAGTTTTATTTCCTGAGGGACTCCGTCCCCGTGTGTAATATCCACACCGTCCTGCTTTATGCAGCCACTGCCTGCTCTGTCTGGTTCACCGTCACTTTCACCTTTGATCGGTTTGTGGCCATTTGTTGCCAGAAGCTGAAAAGTAAATATTGCAGTGAGAAAACGGCGGCTGTGGTTCTGGGAGCAGTGACTGTGCTGAGCTGTGTAAAGAACATTTCCTGGTATTTTATGCTCGAGGCTCGGTATCGGCTGGTGAACGCCCCCTGGTTTTGTGATGTAACAGACGCTGTTCTATCCTCCATTGTCTGGGTCACAATCGAGTCCCTCCACCACATTCTAACCCCGTGTGTCCCATTTCTCCTGATTCTGCTGCTCAATGTTCTCACCGTCAGACACATTTTAGTGACCAGCAGAGCCCGCAGGAGACTCCGCGCTCACACCAATGGGGACGCTCAGTCTGATACTGAAATGAGAAACCGAAAAAAGTCCATCATTTTACTGTTTGTGATCTCGGCCAATTTTATCCTGTTATGGTCAATGTTAATGCTGTATTCTATATGGAGACGGATGTCGTGGATTGGGTATTACTCTGTGTATCTCGATGACTTTGTGCAGGAATTGGGCTTCATGCTGCAGCTCCTCAGTTGCTGCACAAACACCGCGATTTATGCCGTGACCCAGACTAAGTTCAGGCAGCAGCTGAAGAATGTGCTGAAATATCCCTTCACACAAATCCATCCATCCATCAAATTCCCTCATTAATCAATCCATCCGGGATTTTCTCATTTCAGTTCAGTGTTTCAGCGATGGAGCAGCCTGTCGCTATGGTAACAGACTGAGGGTAGCGCTGGTTTGTCCATCCTTATCCCACAGGGGGGTTACAGGGAAACATTTCAATGTTTCTCACAACTCAGGGGCCAGTGAGAAAAGGCACCATCCCACTGACTGGATCCATCACTTCCATTTGTAACCAATAAAAATGTTGATTAAAGCGTGCCGAGCAGCAGAGTGACCGATGTTGTTGTGTGTCTTTGTGTTGGAGAAGCTGAGCTGGAGAGAGAGAGAGACTCAGCCCCAAGTCCTGGTCCTCAGGGAAGGGGAGGACACCGCGCCCTGAGCTCAGGAGCTGGGTTTAACACCCTCTGTCCCCCCACTCCAACCTGGACTCCCCATTTCATCTTCCCCCACTTTTCTACTCAAATCTCTCCCTCTTTCTCACCACCCCTCCTCTTCCCTCTCTCACCACCCCTCCTCTACTCCCTCTCTCCCCCTCTCTCACACACACACCCAACCCCAGTTTCTCCACCTGCCTCCACTCTCCCCTTTCCTCTCACCCTCACTCTCTCTGTCCTGCCGTCTCTGCCTCCCTCCAGCAGTTCCATCTATACCCCATTATCCCCCTCTCCTACATCCCATATCTCCCACCCCCCACCACAGGCAGCCTCACGACCAATCACCCCCCACCCCCCAGTCTCTGGGTCAGAGGAAGAGGGAAGGACCAGGAAAGCAGATTGTGACTGAGGGAGAGGGAGGGAGGGAGAGAGATTCAGTCAGAGACAAACAGAGGGAGGTGGGGACAGAGAGAGATACTGATTGAGGGGGTCAAGAGTGAGAGGGTGGAGCGAGAGTGAAGGAGCGGGGGGAGAGAGAGGGGGGCAAGGGAGAGATAGGGTGAGATACTGGAGTGCGAGAGAGGGGAGGGAGGGAGGGGAGATAGAGAACGAGGGAGGGAGAGGGCGAGAGAGGGGAAAGGAGACAGGGGAGGGAGGGAGGGGAGGGAGAGAGAGAGGGAGGGAGAGGGCGAGAGAGGGGATGGGAGAGAGGGGAGGGAGGGGAGGAGAGAGAGAGGGAGGGAGAGGGCGAGAGAGGGGATGGGAGAGAGGGGAGGGAGGGAGGGGAGAGAGACGGCGAGAGAGGGGATGGGAGAGAGGGGAGGGAGGAAGGGGAGAGAGAGAGGGGGAGGGAGAGGGCGAGAGCGCGGAGAGTGGAAGGGAGAGGACGAGAGAGGGGAGCGAGAGTGGGAAGGGCGAGAGATGGTAGAGGTTGAGAGACGGGAGGACGAGACAGGGGAGGGAAGGAGGGGAGGGCGAGAGAGGGGAGCATGAGAGAGGAGAGTGAGAGCGAGGAGGGCGAGAGAGGGGAGTGTCATAGACGGTAGGGCGAGAGAGGGGAGGGCAAGAGAGGGGAGACCGGGAGAGGAGAGGGAAGGGAGGGGAGGGCGAGACAGGGAGGAGGGCGAGAAAGGGGGAGGGTGAGAGAGGTAGGTGCGAGAGAGGGGGGATGGTGGGAGTGGGGGGTGCAAGAGAGGGGGAGCGAGGTGAAGGTGAGAGGGATGGAGAGGGAGAGAGAGCGGAGGGCGATAGAGGGGAGGGAGGGGAGGGCAAGAGAAGGGTGAGGGTGAGAGGGGGAGTGTGAGAGAGGGGGGATGGCGAGAGAGGGGAGTGAAGGACGTGAGGGCGAGAAGGAAGGGGAGGACGAGAGAGGGGAGGGCGAGACAGCGGGGAGGGCGTGAGAGATGAGGGAAGGAGGGGAGGGTGAGAGGGAGAGAGGGAGCAAGAGAGAGTAGGGAGGGAGGGGAGGGCGAGAGAAGGGGGAGAGTGAGGAAGGGGAGGACGAGAGAGGAGGAGGGCAAGAGAGGGGGAGAGGGAGGGGAGGCGAGAGTGACGGAGAGGGTGCGAGAGGGGAGTGAAGCGAGGGTGAGAGGAGGGGAGAGGGCGAGAGACAAGGGCGAGTGAGGGGAGGGAGAGGGTGGAGGGCAAGAGGGGGATGGAGGCAGGGGAGGGCGAGCGAAGGGTGGGAAGGGAGGGCAAGAGGAAGGGAGAGGGTGAGAGAGGGGACGGAGGGAGGGGAGGGCGAGAGGAAAGGAGAGGTTGAGAAAGGTGAGGGAGCACGAGTGAGGGGGAAGGCAAGAGAGGGGGAGGGCGAGAGAGGGGGAGAGGGAGGGGAGGGCGAGAGGGAGGGAGAGTGGGAGAGAGGTGAGGGAGGGTGTGGAGTGCGAGAGAGGTGAGAGGGAGGGTGTGGATGGCGAGAGAGGTGGAGAGGGAGGGGCGAGAGAGAGAGAGGGGAGAGGTTGAGAGAGGGGAAGACGAGAAAGGGGCGGTAGGGAGGGGAGCGCAAGAGAGAGGGAGAGTGTAAGATGGGAGTGTAAGAGAGGGGAGTGCGAGAGAGGAGGAGGGCGAGAGAGAGGAGGACCAGAGAGGGAAGGGCAAGAGAGAGGGGAGAACGAGTGAGGGGGACAGAGAGAGGGGGGACAGAGAGAGGGGGACAGAGAGAGGGGGCAGAGAGGGAGGGAGACAGAGAGAAGGGGGACAGAGAGAGGGTACAGAGCGATGGGGGGACAGAGAGAAGGGGGACAGAGGGAGGGGGGGCACAGATCGAGGGGGGCACAGAGCGAGGGGGGACAGAGCGAGTGGGGGACAAAGCGAGGGGAACAGAGAGAAGGGGGACAGAGAGAGGGGGGACATAGCGGGGGGGACAGAGCGGGGGCGGACAGAGAGGGGGGTCAGAGAGAGGTGGACAGAGAGAGGGTGGACAGAGAGAGGGGGATAGAGGGGGGAACAGAGAGGGGGGAATAGAGAGGGGGGGACAGAGAGGTGGGGACCAAAGAAGTAGGGACAGAGAGAGGGGTGTCAGAGAGCGGGGATCAGAGAGCGGGGGACAGAGAGAGTGGGGTCAGAGAGAGTGGGGTCAGAGAGAGGGTGGACAGGAGAGGGTGGACAGACAGAGTGGGACAGAGAGAGGGGGAAGAGAGAAGGGGACAAGATGATGAGGGGACAAGATGATTAGGGGTTTAGATAGGGTTGACCATGAGAACCTTTTTCCACGTATGAAGTCAGCTATTACGAGGGGGCATAGCTTTAGATTAAGGGGTGGTAGGTATAGGACTGATGTTAGGGTAGATTCTTTACTCAGTGAGTCGTAAGTTCATGGAATGCCCTGCCAGGAGCAGTGGTGGACTCTCCCTCTTTATGGGCATTTAAACGGGCATTGGATAGGCATATGGAGGATAGTGGGTTAGTGTAGGTTAGGTGGGCTTGGATCGGCGCAACATCGTGGGCTGAAGGGCCTGTACTGCGCTGTATTCCTCTATGTTCTATGTTCTATGGGACAGACAGCGCGGGAACAGAGAGAGGGGGTGCAGAGTTGGGGGACAGAGAGTTGGGGGACAGAGAGTTGGGGGACAGAGAGAGAGGGACGGGGGCGCAGAGAGAGAGGAACAGAGAGAGGGGGGATAGAGAGAGAGGGCTGACAGAGAGATGGGGGGTCAGAGAGAGACGGGGGTCAGGCAGAGAGAGCGGGACAGAGAGAGGGGGGATGGAGAGAGGGGGAACAGAGAGAGGGGGATAGAGAGAGAGGGATAGAGAGGGGGAACAGAGAGAAGGGGGACAGAGAGAGGGGGACAGAGAGAAGGGGGACAGAGAGGGGGACAGAGAGAGGGGGACAGAGAGAGGGTCAACAGAGAGAGGGGACAGAGAGACGGGGCCGGGGGGCGGAGTGAGAGGGACAGTGAGAGGGGGACAGAGAAAGGGGTACAGTGAGGGGGGGAACAAATAGGCGGGACAGAGAGGTGTACAGAGAGTGGGGGGACAGAGAATTGTGGACAGAGACAGGGGAGACATTGAGAGGGGGGACAGAGGGGAGGAACAGAGAGGGGAAAAGAGAGGGGGGGACAGAGATGGGGTACAGAGAGATAG